>NC_141993.1:81859269-82029226 GCF_049901715.1 Pseudonaja textilis
TCATTACAACACAGGAGGCTGATAGATACCTCAACCACACAGGTTCTTACGAAAAAGCCAACCAATCTGCAAACATCAACTCCAATCAAGAAATAGCAACACAATCAACCAGCCCGCTTACAACAGAGCCAGCACACTACACCTCCCCACCAGTATTTATAGAGAGACGGCAGCTCCGATCATGCTTTGCTCGCACAAACACGAAGCTGAAAGCACCAGCCTGAAGATGGCAAGTGGGACCTCATCAAAACGTCACCAAAATACTCTCAATCTTACATGGGAAAAGACCCGAACACGCCAAAACCTGTATACCTGTACCCATGAAAATCTACAAAAACAAATATAGATATGGATATAGATATAGATATAGATAGTTTTCTTAAGTTTTCGCGGGTATTTATATGTATGGTATTCAACTTTGTTTGGGTATTTTCCCATGTCATTATAGTTGTGCTTTTAAAGTTGTAGCAACATTTCTGCAGAATCTCATCTGCCATCATCAGGCTTCTGTATTATGTTCGTTTGTGAGTCAGGCTTTCACAGCCATTTCTGTTTTAAATTTGGTGTTAGCCTACTGCTATGCCAGAATGATTTTTTCTTCATCCTGATTGGTTGGGAGTCTTGGTCTGTTTTTATTGGTCTTGGAGTTTGCTGTGTTCTGCTTGATTGGTGTTTCTTTTGTCTGTTTTGTAGCGTTTTGGTTTTTTTTTTTGTCTTGATTGGCTGGCAAAATTGTGTTTCCTGTATTGGAGGCTGATAGTGCAGCTTGACTTTGGGTAAACAGTCTGTTTGTGCCCAGGTGTTTGCTTGGGTTGTGGTGTGGAGATTTTTTTGTTTGTGAGTGCAGGTTTCCAGATAATTGACAGTCTGGTGGAGTCACCTCTTCTATTCATGCTTTCAGGTCTTTTTTCAATCTATGGCTTCTCTGATAATTCTGTAGCTGGGGTTTTCTAGCTTCCTAATAAATGATAGCCGTCCGTGTGTTATTTGTTTATGAAAATTGTTTTAATTATAATATGGGAGAGATCCCCGCCCCCCAGCAAATTAGATAGTGACTGTTGTAGTACGGATACAAATACCAGAGGTTGTTAAAAATAAACATTGCAAAATTGTGAATATTTTCTGCCAATGAAAACTAGCATATCCACAATCAAAAATAATATTTTTCATCAGCAACTGTTGAAAAAACAAATGAGAAAATGTTTTGATTCAAATTACTTTTCACTCTGACCATCTCGGTTTCTCTTTCCTCACTTTTGCAATTAAGAAAAGATTATCTGGTCCAGCAGAGTTGATGCTGTCTCAAACAAGCTGTTTCTTCTTCTGTTGTGGAATGTAGTTCATGACACCAATCTAATTAAATCAAACACATTGAATTCATTTGCTGTATGAAGGAAATAATATTTGCATAATATTTGCATAATATGTGAGCTAATCTTGTATTCACGGAATGTGCAAGATTTGTCTTCCTAATGTCCTAGCATTTTTAATTTGCAAGTGTTAAGAATGCAAACTTTGTAAACTAAAGAAAAGACATTATTAAGTATGCAGTTGTACCAGAATGGCTAAAAAGAGGGTTGAATGTCTCTAAACTCTCATCTCAAAAATGTTTTGTTTCTTCATAGTCTACTGAGAGAGGAGAATATTTGTAGCTCAGGATTGAAATGAGGGATCCTTGGTGGTCTCACAGCTTGTTTGTTTTCTTGCAGATGTTTCATTACCCAAACTCGATAACATTATGATGATGTCTATTTGGGGTAATAAAAGGTTTGATGTAGTGGTGGGATTCAAATTTTTTTACCACCATTTCTGTGGGTATGGCATGGCTTGGTGGGAGTGGCTTGGTGGGCATGGCAGGGGAAGGATATTGTAAAATCCCCATTCCCTCCCCATCCCACTAACTTGTTTCCAGCTCCGTTCTCCTAGGCAAGGCAACAAAGAAGACCCAAAAGAAGATCAGCTGGAAGTCGTGAGGCAGAGAATAGGTGGTGTGGGGGGCAGTCAGAGGTGGTATTCTAAATTACTCAAAATTTCCACTACCAGTTCTCCAGAATACCTGCTGAATACCACCTCTGGTCTGATGTTACCTAGTTTGGGTAATGAAACCAGAGGTGGTATTCAGCAGGTTCTGACCAGATCTGGAGAACCGGTAGTGGAAATTTTGAGTAATTCAAAGAACCGGCAAATATCACCTCTGACTGGCCCCGCCCGCATCTATTCTCTGCTTCCCGAGTCCCAGCTGATTGGCTGGGTCTTCTTTGGTTGCCCTGCACAAGACAACGGAGTTGAAAAGCAGGTTAGTGGGGTTACTGCCATGCCCACCAAGCCACATCCACCAAGCCATACTACACCCACCAAGGCACGCCCACAGAACCAGTAGTAAAATTTTTGAATCCCACCACTGAATGAAACATCTACAAGAAAACAACCAAGCTCAGAGACCACCAAGGACCCTTCTTGATATTCTATTTACACTTCTTTCTTTGAAGTAACATTGTGATAGTTTCTGTAACTAGCACTTCTCTTCCAGGAATACCTCATCTGACATCCACTCTTAAACCTCAGTGTGTGAGAAAGATGGGACAGTTCACCGTTAATATTGTGTTTCTGGTGATTAAAAAGTAAAAATGCAAAAAATGAAATATTCTTCACTTCAACACTCTTGCCTGAGACCAAAAAAACCAACAACCAGTTGAGTCAAAAGTGAGGCTCATCTTTGACTTCGTTATAAGTCTTGTGCAACCATATCGGTGTGTAGCTTGTTGGTTTAGTTGGGTGGCATCTGACAGGCATCTGAGAAACATAGAGAAGAAAATTAGAAATGAAAACTGATATTTATCTTTCCACTTCTAGCAGGACTTCCAGAAATTATTGTGGATGAGTAAAATGCAAATCAAAGGCCAAACAGGGAATTATATTAAAACCGGATATAGTCAGAGGATCCATTCCTTGTAGTCAGGGCAAATACATTTCTAAGTTATGGTTGCTTATGTAGTTAGGACCCTGATCTGACAATTGGCAGGCTCGCGTTAGAGACTAGTTTGCTGCCATGTGACAGGGTGAGCTCCCGTCACTATCTCCAGCTCCTGCTGACCCAGCAGTTTGAAAGAGGATGATTGCAAGTAGACAAATGGGTACCACTTTAGGGGGTAACTTAAGAGGGACTTGAAAGGAGCTCCTGGCTGTCCATCCCCCAGGCAACTACCATATTTTTTGCACTATAAGACTCATTCCCCCACCCTCCAAAGTGGCTGGAAATGTCTGTGCATCTTATAGAAATGTTGGCGAAGTTTTGCCCATCCACCCCCCCCACATCCTTAGGCCTTTGCCTCCCAGCAATTTACCTCCTTGCAGCAAACAGCCTGGTCAGCTTCATCACAGCCTGATTTAGCACGAGCAGCTGGCTGGCGGTTGGATCAGCCTCCTGGAATACCACCAATCAGCTGTTCCAGGCTGCAAGGATTATCATCCCTGCTGATTGCTGCCACTGCCTATTGCCACCTCCACACACCCCATTTTCACCCTCCGTGTACCCTATTTTTGGCCACCACCACTACTAATTGCCACCAATCGCAGCCACCTGGAATGGGCCAAAAATGGGATGCACAGAGGCCAAAAATGGGGCACACAAAGTCCAAAAATGAGGCGTGCAGAGGTGGTGATGGGTGGTGGCGATGGGTGGCAGCAGCAGCAACGGGTGGCAGCAATCCCCGCCACCTGGAACAGCTAATTGGTGATATTCCAGGAGGCCGATCCAACTGCCAATCAGCTGCTTGTGATAAATCAGGCTGTGCTGAAGCTGACCAGGCTGGGAAGCAGAGGCAGATTTTTTTTTCTTGTTTTCCTTCCCAAAAGCTAGCTGTATCTTATGATCTGGAGCATCTTATAGTGCCATGATGGCGAACCTATGGCATGCATGCCACAGGTGGCATGCAGAGCCATTTGTGCAGGCATGTGAACCTCAGCCAAATTTACCTGCATAGCGCCTCCCATCTGATTTTTGGCCTGTTTGAGGCAGGTTTTGGCCTCCCAGAGGCTTCCCTTGAGCTCCTGGGAGGGCAAAAACAGCCTTCCCTGGGCTCCAGAGGCTCTCCAGAGGCTGAAAATGAGCACTTCCAGTATTTCCAGAAGCCAGTTTTTCACCCTCCCGAGACTGCAGAGGCTTCTCTCAAGCCTCCAGGAGAGCGAAAAGGGTTTCAAACAGGCCGAAAGTCAGCTGGGAAGTACACGCATGTGCAGTTCAGGTAAGGAGGCAGGGGGGGTGTTGCACATGCATGTGCAGGGGGGTGCATTGCATTGTGGGTGCCAGCACTTGTGCATGCGCGCTATTTTATGTGCATGCGCTTTTGGCACACCACAATAAAAAGGTTCGCCATCACTATTATACTGCAAAAAATATGGTAATTCTTTCATCCTTTTGGTGCTTCCAACACAAATGTAATAGTAGGCCATTTTTAGCATCTTATAAAGCAGAAGTCCATATGATCTTCATCTCCGCTGTGGGGATCCATCCACCAGCTGTGGATGGGTCCAAAAGTAGGCAGGGCTGAAAGGTTTTTGTTTTTTGTTTTGCCTTGACCTTACTTACTAGCCTGAAAAACAAAGTTGCTCGTTCTCTCTTCCATGTAAAAAGAAAAAAAAGCTGACAGCAGGTGTTGTTTTCAGATGCAATGATGGGCAGGTATCCTCCACAGGAACTGAAGCTTGCAGGCTACCATGTGGCATACACAGCTCTGACTTCCAAATGCCAGAGAATGCCCAGCTGTCTCTCATGTTGACTCCCATCGTCTCTTACCTTATGTGACAATTTGTGAGAAGAGGAGACATAAACAATTAAGAGAGAAAGGGCAAGTCATTTGACAGCTTCTCTTGTAAACAGGAAGAAACCAAATCTGGCAAGAAGGTTTCCGATCATTCCAAGGAACACTTCTTACATGAACTCCTTGTGAGAAATTCTTCATACGGTTTTGTGACATTCTGATTTGACCCAACTAAACATTAATTATTGAAAGCTGTGGTCTTTGCTTTCTTGGTCTTGCCCTGCTGAATGGGAATGGGGAGCTGCAATAATTTGTCCCTCTCTGCTTCGAAGAAAACAAGAGAGGTTGCCATGGTAACTTCAAAGACCAGGAATTCGTCCTTCGCATCAATCTGCAAAATATTTAGGGACAACCCTAATCTGATGACACTGGAAGATATTTGGGTCCTCTTGCCAATGTCCCAGCCCAGGGACATGACTGAAATGATTAAAACAACAACACACACACACAGGGAGAAAGTTTGTTTTGATTCCAGCTATTGAAAAGATTCATTCTGTACAGTATTTGAAATGATGGGCACATGTTCCTGGCAATTGATAAACCCTCACATAAATTGAACTGTGAAGCCATTCGCAGAAATTTCAATCAGGACTGCTTCTTGATGGCATTTTATGAATAGATGTGTGCCATTCAGGAGCTCTACAAACACTAGGCAAAGACATGATCTTTATAGAGTAGCTATTCATCAGGATGCTAAACGAATGCTAGGTTTTCCGAATGTTGTGATTGAAAATCTATACGTGAGACCTCCTTTCTCTGTGTTAGTGATGTCTTCCTGTTGGAGTTTTTCATTCGGCTACAGAATTGTAAGAAGCAAGGCATATAAACAAATGCACCAGGTGCCAGATTCTATATAAAATAAGCTGAATCCTGTAAAAAGAAGAGCAGAGAATAGGAAGTCGTATTTACAATGAAAACCAAGATTTGCTAAATGGAGCCACAGGGTAGAAAATTATCAGAAAAGAATAATTTATTTTAGTGTCTAATGTTGGAAGCTAGGATGAAGCTCTGGAGATGAACAGTTGACACAGAATTGTTGACATTGAATTATTTATTTTATTTGTTTGTTTGTAAAACATGTATAAGATAGGTATAAGTATAAACATAAACATGAAGTAAATACAGATAAATGGGGACAGTAGGACAGGGATGGTAGGCACACTGGTGCACTTATGCAACCCCCTTTAAGGACCTCTTAGGAATGGGATGAGGTCCACGGTAGACAGTTTGAGGTTGAAGGTGTGAGGGGTTGAGGCTGTAACAACGGAGTCTGGTAGGGTGTTCCAGGCATTGACCATTCTGTTGCTGAAGTCATATTTTTTGCAATCGAGTTTGAAGTGGTTTACCTTGAGTTTGTCTTGACTGTTTGTCCATGTATTATTGTGGTTGAAGCTGAAGAAGTCGTTGACAGGCAAGACATTGTAGCAGACAATTTTGTATACTATGCTTAGGTCAGACCACAGGCGGCACAGTTCCAGATTGACCAGGCCCAGAATTTCAAGCCTGGTGGCATAAAGGATTTTATTGTGAGTAGAGGAATGGAGTACTCTTCTTGTGAAATACCTCTGAACCCACTCAAGGAGTTCTTCCTTGTCTGTCTTTTAATCTGGGAAAATAGGTTGGGCAGACATTAAGATATGGTAGGTACATAGAGAAAGATGTAGCTTTCCTGCATTCTTGTTTTCCATTCTCTTCATATTTCTTTTGGCTTCTTGTGTGACTGCCCTCTACATCACCCACATGGTTCCAGAAAAAGACAGATCCCATGTTCTTATTTAAGAAGTTCAGATAGGTGCTACCTTCACCTAGAAGTTCCTTCTGGAAAGAAAAGCAAACCCAAAGCATTGCATAGCTCTATAATTTTTGCAAATGAGTTTCCTTATGCAATGCATTCTTCTCAGATATAGCCACCTTCATGCACTGTTTTCCCTTAATACTGTATGTGCATTAGTTTCCTGTGCACTTTTATGAGTTATACTTTGCATCAGACCTTTTGAAAGAGCATGGCTATCGATATGCAACTATACTTTGCATAATCTAATTTAAGGATGTACAAACTAGGTTATGAAATCCTGGTGCTTAGAGTAGATTCAATAACAGGAACAGCTCTAAATTGAATCAGATTCTTCCATCCCATTGCCTTCCCCTTGTACAACACCATAACACTCTGTACTAAATTAACTGTGACATATTTATCCATTCCCATAATTTATTTTATATGTGATAACGTATGCTCTATGTTTATGTTTGTGTGAGAGAGTGGGAAAAACGGAGAGAGAGAGAGAGAGAGACTTCAATTTCATTTCATGTAAGAATATTACACAATATTAACCTTCCTCCAGGCTTGGAGATAGTAGGCTCATTTCCTGTAGTTCTTACAAGTGATATCTGCATGAACATCTAGAGATAAGATTTTCACCGAATTGTGGTTCTGTGAAATGCTTGGGCTTCATAGTCTTCAATTAGCTTAAACTGGATTTAGGTTTACATTGGCTTTATTCAGCCTCTGTAGTCTGAAAAAAGGTGGTAGATCAGACATGCAGAGGAATATAAGGTATCATATTGTGTTTCATAAGCTTACATTCCAATTACAAGGGAATCAGCATATTAAATAAGAACATCAAATACAAAAAAATCCTTATGAGTCATCCCAATCACAACAAGGAGACAGATGCATACCTGAGAAGCTGCACCTATCTGTTGCAAGTAGAGGAAACTAATGATTTATGGATATACACAATATAATGTCAGTGTTCCAAGTAATGCACCCATTCAGAACGGAACTGGGAGGCAGGTAGATTTCTAAAAGAACAATGTATTAGACACAACATATTGGCACAACTGGTGAAAACTGAAAATGTTCCCATGGTTTTTACCTAATTAAAAAGTGAATGTTTTGCCCTTTCCCCAAGTCATCAATCAGGTTGTCCAATAGGGGTGCTGGCCAGTTGCTTGGTCACCCCACTCCTCCTCTCCCAGCCACCTGTTGGAATGACCTTGGTTCTCACAGAAAAACTTTTTGTTTTTGATGGCAAATCCCCACCTAACTATTCCCCCCTTCCCTGTCCCCTCTTCTGCCTTGTGGCAACCCTGAAGCCACAAAGATGGCCTAAGCCAGGTTCACTTCAGGGGTGGGATTTAAATTTCTTAACAACCAGTTCTGTGGGGATGGCCTAATTTGTGGGTGTAGCTTGGTAGTCATATAAAAAGAGCAACTTTTGCCCAAAATTAGGCAAAGCAGATTGAATTGCTTGCAGAATCATAGATTCACTCACAGATCTACCTTTCTGCAATCTGCTGCCTGAGTCTGCACTGAAAAATAGAAGCTTCATCCCTAAGGAGGGTTCAGTTCTGCTCTCAGGCCACTTTTCCCCCACCCCCAATCCCCTGAATACCACCCCTGACTGGGCCTCAGGGAAGCCTCCTGGGCGAAGGCAAAGCAGTACAACAGCGATTTAGATTAGCTAGAAAGCAGAAATCCGATGGGGGGGGAGGGGCCAGTCAGTGGCGCGATTTGCCATTTCTCCAAACTGCACAGAATCATAACAACTGGTTCTTTAGAACTGGTCCGAACTGGTAGAATCCCACCCCTGGTAGACATATAATTAATGTTATCCATGAAGTGCTTTGTGCATAGCCTACTTCCTTCCATCAACCATCCACTGCAAGGTTAAAAAAAATTGTCATCCAGTGATAGAGGTGGAGTGGGAAAACTGCTAAATTGAAAGGGTGTCCCATCTCTGGAGGTTTTCAAGAAAAGATTTGATTTGTCCAAGATGGTATGAGGACTCCTGCCTTAAGCAGAGATTCAACTGGAAGACCTTCAAGATCCCTTCCAGCCCTGTGATTCAATGAAAGATGAGAGTAGTCACCAGCTTATATTTCTTTATGCAGCAACTTTTCAAAATGGTACTGAAAAAAAATGGACATGACCAGGTCCATATTCTGGCTGTTACAGTGTCCCTGCATTCACAATGATGAAAATGCAGCGAAATTGCATCACTTGATCACGATTTGTGACTTTTCCTGCTGGCTTTCCACAAGCAAAATCAAAGGGTAGCCCAACAGGGAATATTGCAAGTCACCCCAATAACTTTGATCCTGTCCCTTTTTCTCCCAAGGACCCCACTATGGAGTAGGGATCTCACACTCTGTAGCAGCCTCCATCTGCTTGTACTGCATAGCATGTACCCACCCAGGACCTCAAGCCAGTCCTCCTGTGATCTCCATTCCTGTGTGACCTCTGCCAGACTGTGCTCCCTAGTGCCCACTTACAGAAATTCCTTCCCCAATGGCACTCTCCATGATTTTTACCTGAAACTCCTCCCACTTAACAATCCACTCATCCTGAGGTTATGTCGGCAACCTTAGCAGTGCTATTGCTAAGCAAGGTGACTGTGTTTCATCACACTTCATATGATGTCATTTGCTGACAGAAATCCTAGTCCCAGATGCTATTATAACTCCAAGTTTTCCACTGTGGCCCCTATTCTATGGAACATCCTCCCTTCGGAGATAAGAATGGCCCCAACTCTGTTAGCCTTCCTAGAAGCCTGGCTATGTTCCCAAGACTGGGACATTTAATGTGTGAAGGGCCCCATTTCCTGACTATATTGCTAACTGGCCAAGTTTCCTGCTCCTATGTATATTTTTAGTGTTTTTTAAAATGTTTTTAGCATATGTAAGTGTAATATGTATTTTTGAATTGTAAGCTGCTCAGAGTCATTGACCGAGATGGGCAGCTATACAAATTGAATGAATGAATGAATGAATGAATGAATGAATGAATTTGGTGGTTGGTTGGTTGGTTGGTTGGTTAGTTGGTTAGTTGGTTAGTTGGTTGGTTGGTTGGTTGGTTGGATAGATAGATAGAAGATAGATAGATAGATAGATAGATAGATAGATAGATAGATAGATAGATAGACAGACAGACAGACAGGATAGGATAGGATAGGATAGGATAGGATAAGATAAGATAAGATAAGATAAGATAAGATAAGATAAGATAAGATAAGATAGACAGACAGACCCAGGAGAGGACCTTATTAAAGGGAGTCCATATTAATTTTTCCTTATTAGTGCAGAGTTTGTGCTGAACTAAGCTGAGTGCCTGGGAAGAAGTGAAAATATTTCAACTGGTGGTGCCAATTGCAAATGACGCCAAATTGAGTAAGATAGCTAATAGCCTAGAAGACAGAAATAAAATTCAAAAGAGTTTCAATCATTTGGAGAAATTGGCTGAAAGTGGCAAATTACCTATAATGGAGAGAAGTGCAAAGTTTTTCAATTAGGAAACAAAAATCAGTTGCACAAGCAAAGGATTTGAAACACTTAGCTTGAAAAAGGTTCTGGAATAGCAGTTGATGATAAACAGAGTCTGGGCTGAAAACTAAGTGTAGCTGTGAAGAAGGTAAAGGGTGTTTTAGGGTGTAACATCCAAATAAAAAAAAATAACCCTTCCACCTTATTCTGCTTTGCTCAGATCCTATATCAAGCATTGCATGCAGTTCTGCATATGAGACTTTTAAAAGGATTCAGAGACAAGTTCCAAGAATGGCAATCAGGATAATTGCAGGAGGAAAAATCAAGCTTATTGTTAGAGGTTCATGCAATACTTGACCAATTTCAAGGCTCAAAAGAATCAGACCAGTACTCAAAACTAGCAGAATAGTACTTGAATGAGAGAGCATCAAGGAACGATAAGGCTTGTAATGGTATGTGAGAATGGTAAGTGAGAATGACCTTGGGAGATAGAAAGAAAAGCCATAGACTGGACAACAATCATGGAAAAGGTATCTCAGCCCCCAGAAACAGAAGGGTTGTGAGAAGAATTTCACAGGGATGTTTGTTTCCTATAGTTCTGGAAAGTAAAACAAAAGGTGAGGAGAAATACTTTCAGGATTGCAAGTCTCTATTATAATGTAATCTTACAATAAAGACAAAACTAGTATTCATTGTTGCATTTCTTATCTGGACTACTTCAAAGGGCCAACAGACTAGACTACACTCCAAAATACAACCTTCCAGAAAAAAGCAATAGCAGGTCAGTTCCTATTGTTGCTAAAATAATATTCTAGAGATATGAATGGTGCCCTCTAAGCTTGGTTGCTCTCTTGTAGATGTTTCATTACCCAAATCAGATATCATCATTAGTGCTAGTTATGAATGGGGTTTGCTCTCACTTTATAGTCTAGTGACTTGCCGTGATAGTGGGAGTGGTCTTGGAGGTCATTTGTTTGCCTGTAGATATTCCAGGTAGTAACTAAAGTTGAACTTGACTTGAAGGCATCTTGAACCATGGTTGGGAAAGAATGCAGTACTGTAGAGCTAACTCACTGCTCACTCCAGGAGTTCAATTCTGAGATGCTCAAGGTTGTCTCAGCCTTCCATCCTTCCAAGGTCAGTAAAATGAGGACCCAGATTGTTGGGAAGCAATGTGTTGATTCTGTCAACCACTTAGAAAGAGCTGAGTGCTATCGCTGTCTTGAACTTTTTCTTCATATTTTTTACAAAATAGATTGGATAATATCCTCTGAATGTTTGGGATGTCCCTTCTCAGAATTTCTGATGACTGGCCATGCTATCTCTAGCAGCTCATAATAGTTTAACACTTGTAAGACACCTGGATGTTTCTCTTTGAGGTATGTATAATATTTTGATAAAGGTTGTCAGCAAGACAACAGATGATGGGTCAAATTTTTGAAAAGACATTCAAATGCTAGAATGTGACTATATTTAACAAAGATTAGAATAGTCCAAACCATGCAGTGGTTTGTTTCCAATTTCTTTCCTACTGGTTCTTTGCATGCATTCAGGCTTCAAAGACCAACCTGTATCAACACTGTGAGCTGAACTTTTTTAGCTCAGCTGAGGCGCAGCAATCAGCTCTGCCACATGAATCAGCTGACCTAAAAAACAAGGAAATATAGGAGAGGTAACAACAAGGGCGAGTGGGCAGGGCCAGTCAGAGGTGGTATTTGCCAGTTCTCCAAACTAGTCAAAGTTTCCGCTACCGATATGCCAGAACCAGTCCGAACTGGCTGAGTACCACCTCTGAAGCCGTGGTATTCCCTGAGATACTCTAAGGAAGTGAAAGTTGGACTTTGAGGAAGCAAGATCAGAAAAGTATTGATGTCTTTGAATTTTGGTGTTGAGAAGACCCCTAAGGGTATCATGGTGGGCTAAGAAAGCAAAACAAATCAACTGAGAGTTCTTACATGAGCAGGCTCAAATTATTTGACTTTGGACACAGCATGCAAAGACCTAACTCTCTGGAGAAAGTTCCAATGCTGGAAAAGGTGGAAGGACAGAAAAAAAAGAGGATGGCCAACATCAAGATGGATAGGCTCAGTTACAGTGGCAAACAGTGTCCCATTGAAATAGCTGAAAGATCAGGTTTAGGAATAGATCATCAAGGAAACAATTCTCTCTAAGTCAGGGATGTCAAACTCAAGGCTCAAGGGGCTGGGTCATGGGATGCTTAGATCTGGCCCACAGGGCTGCCCTGGAAATAGCGAAGGACTGGCCCATGGTGACTCTGCAAATGGAGCTCATGTGGCCCTCCTGAGCTCCATTTTCACTGGCAAAGGGTTGCAAGAGGCCATCCCAGCTGAAAATGGAGCTCATTTTCACTGGCAGAATACTTGGGTCACCTCATATGCCCCCCAACACAAGTGATGTCATGCTGCCATGCCCGCCCTAGCCACGCCCACTCCCCTAGGTCAAACACAAACCTGATGCAACCCTCAATGAAATCGAGTTTGACACTGCTGCTCTAAGTCATTGCTAAGAGTTGACATGACTTGGTGCCACATAATAAGCATTACCTTTTTGCTTGGAAACCACCATGTTGGTTTTGTAAACCCAATCACATAAATCTGATTGTTTAGGGCATTCTTTGTCTTCATATGCGTGTTTGGGTCCTATATGTGAACCTTTCTTGTATCTGAGTTGGAAATTTGGGCAAGGGGATTGATAAGACCTAACTACCCTCCCCTGTAGGACCAGCTTTGTTAACAACCTTATCAACTTTTTAAAAAATGCAACAAGGGAAAGGGTCTGGCAAGACATTAACATGTACAAAGGCCATCCTTTCACACCCCCTGCGCACTGTAATTTGAAATAATTGGAAGCTTTTAGTTTTCAAGGTTTAGGCTTTTGTTCAAGCTCATTATCTTACCTTTCTCTCTTCCTGCCCGCTCTGCCTCTACCCATTCTTATTTTGGACCATTTTTAAAAATACTTGAACACCGGTTTTATTTCTAAAATGCTAAGGAAAACACAGCATATATGGATGGCCTATTATGGGTGGTAACAATAGTCCATCCAGCAATACAGAATAAAAAAAAAGATATTTGAGGAAATGATACCTTTTTTCTATTTTGAGATATTATATTTCCATTATTTTGTGAAAGCTAACTTTAATATGCGCCTAAAGCAATATTTGTGATCCTACTTTTGTTTTTATCCCCCAAAGATGAAGATTTCTCTCTCTCTTTTTTTTTAAATGGAATGAAAACTACAGTATTCTTTGGGGGTGAATTGCTTTCTCTTTCTCTCATATTATCATTAATAATGTCCTCTTGCTGTTCAAATTGTTTCTCTAAAGTCAACAGTGAAATAAGCAACATGTTATCAAAGTAGCCAAAGACCACTTTAGTTTAAGATCATATCAGAAAATCACAGAATCTGAATCAAATTTGCACTGTTTTTTGTGCCAGAAAAGGCTTTTATTCCACTTTTGTAAAAGATAAAATAAATTTGGGGTAAAGTGACTTAGGAAAACTCTGCAAGAGTGGAAAGTAAATCCTATGTTGTTCCTTATAAGGGGATGTATGGCTTAGAGGTTAAAGAAGTTCAGCTTGCGAGTTGGAAAGTTGACAGCCTGTGTTCAAGACCCAAGCACTGTATGATTGGGTGAGCTCCTGTTACTTGCTCCAGCTCCTGATCACTTAGCAGTTCGAAAGCATGTAAATGTGAGTAGATAAATAGGTACCACTTCAGCGGGAAGGTAACAGCATTCCACCTCAGCCACATGACCATGGAAATGTCTTCAGACAATACTGGCTACTTTGGCCAAGAAACAGAGATGAGCATTGCCCCCTAGAGCTGGACACAACTGGACGGGGGAAATCCTGACCTTTATCTTTTGTTCCTTGTAAATAAAGATAGAACAGAAAGCCAACTGCATGAAATGATATGCGCCTTCAAATCATAGATGAATCCCTGAAGGATCATCCTTGAAGGTTTACCTTGAAAGTACCCACAATTACAGAATCACCAAGGGATGGAACTCAATATTTTACTTAAAGTCTATGAGGAAAAGAGCTCACTACTAAACATTGCAATTAATTTATTTTGGTTGGAATCGTGACCAGGAATAAAAGACAGTTCTTCCCGTAGTTACAGGGCTGCTTAGACTGTAGCTAATAATAAAATACATTATGCTCCAGCAGCTGGCATCGTATCTGTTTCCTTCTTTTTATGTACTCCATGTATATGAAATAGTAGTTCCCATCAGAGAGCAATATTTCTATTGCTCTGGGATTCTGTTCCCAAAGAAGCTTTTCAAACAGGGTCGGCTTCCTTTCAGTATTGCAAAAGCTGATTAAAATTAAATATTTCCCCCTTGCAATTTTTTTTTAGCTCAAATGTCCATTTGAAGTAACTCTTTAAAGTTTTACTCTGTTCTATGGAGGACGAGGTGGGGGGAAGAGGAGGAGGAGGAGGAGGAGGAGAAGGAATAGCAATAGCTCTTACACTTATATACAATGCTTTACAGCCCTCTCTAAGTGGTTTACAGAGTCAACATATTGCCCCCAACAATTTGGCTCCTATTTTTAACCATCTTGGAAAGATGGAAGGTTGAGTCAACTTTGAGCCTGGTAAAATTCGAACTGCCAAATTGCAGGCAGCCAGCTGTCAGTAGAAGTAGCCTGCAGTACTGCACCCTGATCACTGCACCACCGTGGCTCACAGTGGAGAAGGAGGCGGCCATTAAAATGTAGACGAAGAATTACATTGAAAGCACATTCTCAGACAAAGAAGGGATACTAAAGACTTAACCAAGTTATATAAATGTACTAGCAGGTACCTTTCTTTAAGATCTGTGCTAGGTTAGGATTAAGCTTTGCAAGATTCATTGATCAGTTAGTTTTTGGTTCAGTATATGAAAATCTAGAAAACAGATTAATACCATAACCTAAGTTAAGCATGGAAAGTTGTATCATTTCAGCCTGTGATACTCTTTTGGAGAGTTTGAGCTTGAGACCATCAAGTTCTAACTTGGGTCAAGTATCTCATATCAGAAATTCCAGCTTAATGCCTACTTTATCCCTCCTTCACCAGGGATTTTCCATTCTCCAGGTTTTTTTAAAAAAGGCATTTTAAATGGATCTTTTGATTCTTCTGCTTTACAAGGTACTTATTTTGATGTACCTCTTATTTTCAATGTAGGCTTTGATGTGTTTTCAAAGCCACCTTAGAAAAACTACTGTGTTTTGAAGGATAGTCAATAAATATTCAGAAATAAGCAAAATTTCTGTTGTCTATACTGAACAGGTTCTGGAGACATTATGTGTTACCTGGAGTCCCACTTATTTGTGGTAGTACCACAAATGGCAGACTGAAGACATTGAATTCAGGACCATAGAAAGGAACCTTGCAGCTGGCATACGAAGTTCTGATGCCACGATTGGACGTGGGTTTTTTTTTTCCTTTTTGCTATGGTCCATCCTAAACTAGGATGTACAGTAATGTCATTAAAGAATAACCCAACTTCTGAATGCTCCTAATATCTTTGTAATATCTGAGCTTTTAGATATTTCATAGATCACATGTTGAGAGATCCTTCTAGCTAAAAATAATTTTATCACCAGGACAGGTAATATAAAAAAAAATGAAACAATTACTTTGATGCAATGTAGGGCCGCAGCTTTATATCTGAAGCTAAAACAGTTCTCAGAGTCTGGGAAACTTCCAGATGCTACATGGACTTCAACTCTCAGAATTCCAAAACCAGCATAGGCATAGCTGAGAATTCTAGAAGTTGAAGTTCCAAAATTTGGAAGAAGCTACTGTTGGGAAGCACCTGAGATGCAGAATGTGATACCCAAGCATGATTCCAGAATTCTACATCAAAAGCCTTGGCCTCAGAAGTTATCATCAAATGATAATATTTAGAATAGAATAGAATAGAATAGAACGGAGTAGAGCAGAGCAGAGCAGAGCAGAACAGAACAGAACAGAACAGAACAGAACAGAACAGAATAGAATAGAATAGAATAGAATAGAATAGAATAGAATAGAATAGAATAGAATAGAATAGAATAGAATATGAGTTGGAAGGGACCTTGGAGGTCTTACTAATCCAACCCCCTGCTTAGGCAGGAAACCCTACACCACTTCAGACAAATGGTTATCCGGTCTCTTCTTAAAAATTTCCATTGTTGGAGCATTTACAACTTCTGGAGGCAAGTTGTTCCACGAATGAATCGTTCTAACTCAGGGGTCGCCAACCTTTTGGACCTCAGGGACCACCAAACTCATAATTTTAAATCCCATGGATGAGAGACCCTGGGGAAAATCCCAAAAAAAGTCTGCAGGAAAATTCCCCACCCTGTTTTCCTACCGATTGTTGATTCTTTATTTGGGACCGCAGGATACCGTCTCCAGCTCCGTTCTTGTGGGGGGGCGGGGGAGAGAGACTTTTGGCTTTATGCAAGGAAAGCAGCAGAAGCAGCAGAAGTCTTTCTTTCTCTCCCCCAAATTCCGCCAAAAATGGGTCTTTGTGGGACTTGTCATGCCAGCGCCGCCTCTTGGAGCAGGATGCCTTGCAGGGTCCCAAAGACTCATTTCTGGTGGAGTTTGGGGGAGAGAAAGAAAGACTTTTGCTGCTTTCCTTGCATGCAGCCAAAAGCAGAAGAAGAAAGAAGTGGAAAGAAGCAGCCCGGTGGCCAGGCGAGGCACATGGGGTACGTGGGACAAGTTCCCACCCCCTCCACCCTTTCCCCCCTCCCCTCACTACCTCATGTTGTTCACAATGAAAGTGACACAAGTCTTGTGTTCCCACGGGCCATGTGGGCGGCACGCACAGCCTGAATTAATTGTTTTTGGGGGTGCTTTCTCTGCAGACCACCAAAATTTTCTCACGGACCACCAGTGGTCCCTGACCCACTGGTTGGAAACCACTGTTCTAACTATCAGGACATTTCTCCTTAGTTCTAGGTTGCTTCTTCTCTTGATTAGTTTCTATTCATTGCTTCTTGTCCTTCTCTCAGGTGCTTTGGAGAAAAGCTTGACTCCCTCTTCTCTGTGGTAGCCCCTGAGATATTGGAATACTGACTCAGGAGTAATATACAGCTCAGGAGTAATCATATGAGCAGTGTATAAGTTTGATTACATACAAAAGAAATAAAATCCTATTCATTTACTTTTCATCCTGGTGGAACCTACTGCTTTTTTGGAGAGGAGCCCCCAATGTACTCAAAGCCCATGTAGGATCTTTATATCCCCCTACCAAATCCCATCTAAATGTTTCAAATCCATAAAATGTTAGATCGAAGAATATTCAATCATTTGAGAACATTCTTGTGGTCTAACATGGTACCCCAGGCTAATCTTGGTGATACTCAGTCAGTGGCAACTTGGCCAAGCCACATGGTGACACAATACCAAAGAGTCTTACTCAAGTCATAACTACAGAGAGTTGACTACATCATAGGTGACATTTTAATATTGGACCACTCTTGGTAGTGTTCATTCAAATTCATTTGCTTTAGAATCTTTAAATAATAACACATTCCGTATCACCATAATTCAGTTATCATTCTCAATAGCTAATACATGAATAATCCATTTAAAACAGGCATGATATATTATAAAAACATCTGTGGTAAATACAGTAATTATAGAAATAATAAGCCAATTAATGGCATATAACAACATCCATCAATCACTTTTATACACATTATCACTTACATTCAACCCAGATGGTACAATATTCTCTCAGTCTAGAAGTACTCATTGGAAAAGCTGATCTTTGGCCTTTGAAGTATTGTTTTAAATAAAATCAAGGAAGAATATTGTTGAATTTAATGTGAGGAATCTGCTCCAAAGAATGGATACAGCCACCGATATAGTCCCTGCTAGCTTCAGCCCCCTTCACCACATAGAAATGAGATGTTAGTCAGTCTTCTATGTTCTGTGTTTTATGTTCAATTTCTCCTATGAGTCCAGACAAATCTGGTTGAAGGAGGTGGACCTAATGCAATAAAATGAAGCTTATGATGCAGGACAATTTGCAATAAAAAGTTGCAATGTAGAGCAGGGAACTTGCTATTCTTAACCATAATGTTGCCAGAAAACCCTATGTACAGAATTGTTTCTCAGCCTTGGCCATTTAAGATGTATGGACTTCAACATCCAGAATTCCCCAGCCAGCTTGAAATCCACACATCTTCAAATGGCCAAGGCTTGGAAACATTGAAAGTGATCTTCTTGAGAAATTTGCAAGAAAAATTATATATGCAAATAATGCTGAAACATTATTTAGGTTCTGAGAAGATAAGGTTCAGAAACAGCTCAGACAAAGATATTCCTGGTTCAATGAGATATATGAAGGAGCTCGATCAGACTTGCAATATTCTGTTTTTATAGTGTCAGGCCTAAGCCCCAAAACAACACAGCGAGATCCAGTTGAGTCCAATTCTTTATTTTATTACGTCTAATAGATAGAATAAATAGATAGAATAAATAGAATGGACGTGGTGGCTCAGCGGCTAAGATGCTGAGCTTGTCGGTCAGAAAGGTCGGCAGTTTGGCAGTTCGAATCCCTAGCACCACATAATGGAGTGAGCTCCCATTACTTGTCCCAGCTTCTGCCAACCTAGCAGTTTGAAAGCATGTAAAAATGCAAGTAATAAAATAGGGACCACTTTGGTGGGAAGGTAAACAGCATTCCATGCACCCTCAGCATTTAGTCATGCTGGCCACTTGACCATGGAGATGTCTTCGGACAGCACTGGCTCTTCAGCTTTGTAACGGAGATGAGCACCGCCCCCTAGAGCTGGAAATGACTAGCACGTATGTGTGAGGAGAACCTTTATCTTTATCTTTAATAGATAGAATCTCACTATTTATAGTCTACAGCTATCACCATCTAACCCAACAGACCCTGGGAGATTCTAGGATGTGGCCAGACTGAATCTCTTCCTTCCTCTCCTATTCAGTTCAGGACCATTGCTGTCTCTTGTTTGGGTCCATCTCTGGAATCTGTTGCCTCTTCCCTGGGAAGCTTGAAGTGATATTGCTGAGATTCTTACAGCACAGAGATCTCTCTCTCTCTCTCTTTCTCTTTCTTTCTCCAGTTGTGCCTTTCATCACATCTACTCAATCTCACTTGAGACAGTTTCAGCCTTTCTGTGGAATTGTTTTCCTGGGCTGATCTACCATGTGGGGTCGACACATTGTGTGAGAATCTTAGCTCCACTCCATATTTTTGTCACAACATCTCATGGAAGGATGTGAGGGGCAAAGTTGGAGTTCCAGTATTGTGGTTTACATTTTCTCACTCTCTGTCCCCCACCCCACCCACAATCTACTTTTAGTTGTCTATGTGAAGTCCCTTTCCAAAATTCCATTCCATGCCTTTTTTCCAATACACACACTCTATCCCCTATGCACAAGTACCCATCAAAATGATTTTGGAATCTGCCTTATTCCTTTTGAATAATACATATTTTCAAGTTGTGAACTGTTATAAAATTCGTTATTTTGCCTGATTGCCTAAGGATTGATTACCAGTCATTTATATAAAAAAAAATAATGCATAGCCTGTGGCCTTGTGGAAGTCGTATAAGATGTTGTAAATGGAGAATTTTGAGGATATTAGAATTTTGAGAAAAGTAATGCATTTCACCAGCAAGTAAGGAAAGGCAAATAGATGTCCTCCCTACCCCTGCTTCAAATGAGGAGTGGAACATTAGCTTGAGAGGCAAGCTAAAGAAAATACTGGGCAAGAAAGAAAATACTGAATATATTTAACAAAGCTATGTAAAACCTTGGCACATCCATTCAGACAACATGTCACGCTTGATTAGGCTTAACCAGTAAGATTTTAGTATTTAGTATTTATTTGATTTGTCAATCTCTTACAAGATACAGGTATAAGAATAAACATAGTTCTGAATACATGGGATAGATACTTATAAGAAAAATAAAAAGAAACAATAGGACAGGGATCGTAGGCACAATTGGTGCGCGTATGCACGTCCCCTACAGGCATTACTTGGTAATTCAGCTTTTGTGTGGCAAGATCCCAGTTTGTTTCATTCCTATATAGCTCAACATTGTGCAAACTCTGACAGAAATAATTCCAGGAAACCAGGTTTTTATTATTCTTGTTGTGGTTGTTGTGGTTTATTTATTTATTTATTTATTTATTTGATTGGTCAATTGCTTACAAGATAATAGGTATAAGGATAAACATACTTATGAATACAAAAAATGAGTACATATAAGAAAAATAAAAGAAACAGGACAGCTACAGTAGGCACCTTGGTTCGCTTATGCATGTCCCCAACAGACCTCTTAGGAAAGGGGTGAGGTCAATAGTAGAAAGTCTAAGGTTAAAGATTTTGGGGTTTGGGGAAGAAACCACAGAGTCAGGTAGAGTATTCCAGACATTGACCACTCTGTTGCTGAAGTCGTATTTCCTGCAATCAAGTTTGATGCGGTTAACCTTGAGTTTGTATCTGTTGTTTGCTCTTGTATTGTTATGGTTGAAGCTGAAGTATTCGTTGACCGGTAGGACATTGTAATGTATGATTTTATACACTATCCTTAGATCGGACTGAAGACACTGTTGGTAAGTGAATCTGACTTGGCTTATCAGATGTTCGCAAAAGGGGATCACATGACCTTGGGACACTGCAGCCATCATAAATATGAACCAGTGGTCAAGCATCCCAATATAAGTCCCATGACGATGGGGATGCTGCAATGGTCCTCAGTGTAGAAAACGGTCTTAAGACACTTTTTTTCAGTGCCCTTGTAACTTTGAACTTTGAAGTTTAAAGGAGCTTCTTGTTAAGTCAAGGTCTACCTGTTCCTGCTCTGCAAAAAATATAACAAAATATAATATCTGCACTGCCAAAATCCATTAACCACTAGTGGGCAGGACAGAGCCAAGGTGTTTTTATTAATCTTTCTGCTGCCATCTCTGGTTCTTGGGATCTTTGCAGCTATGAAAGCTTTTGTAATCTTCTAGCAATACAAACCTCCCCAAATCTGCCCTCCCCCCCCCAAAAAAATCCACCTTGGCTAAAGGTTTTCTTTAGGACTCTGCTGAGAGGGGAGCACAGCAAGCTGATAACAATCGTCTAGAGGTGTTCCAGGAAAACGCCTTTGTCTCTGATTTCACTTCGCCATTTCTCTTTCTCTTTTCTTCCGATCTTCGGATTCAGGGCTCCGGGTTGCACGCAGCGGGAGGAGCGGGGGTGTGGGGGGGGGGGGGGGGAAACAAGGCAGGAAGCCGACCGAATTTCCCTCCAGCAACAGGCTAGAAAGCGGGTTTGGTGTGGGGGAGGCATATCGAATTGAGGCTCGCTTGAGCAGCGCGAGCATTTGCAGTTTCAAGGCTGGCTTGGTTCGGCTCTCCAAGCGCCCGTTGCGCGGAAAAAGTCATCTCCAGACACTCAGCATGACCCCCCCCCTCCCCAAACTCTTTCAGACGTTTTCAGCTGGGAGGGTGTGTGTGTGTTTGTGTGCGAATGTCGGTTTTTTTAAAGAGAGTTAGCAGGGTTAGCGGTCGGGAAAGAGGGACCAGGAGCGCGCGATCAACAGCTGGTGGCGGAGCAGAGAATTCCGCCGTGGTGGAAACTGGGGGGTTGGGGGATTGCGCTCAGGTGTTATTCACCCACCCCCCCACCCCGTCTCAGCCGCCGCCGCCTTTGCTTTTTTTTTTTTTTTCCCCACCTCCCTGCCGTGTGTTTGTGTGGCTTTTCCAAGAAACGAGGATGGGAGCAGTCTCCGAGGTAGGATCGGCGTGGGGAAAAAAACAAAGGCGTCTCGGCTTTGCGGGCTCCTGCGAGGTGCGGGCAGGCACGCCAAATGCTATAAGCCCCGCACCCCAGAAAGGGTGGGGGACGCGGAGGGTGGGCGCCGGTCGGGAAATGGATCCCGCCGGTAATATTTCGGGAGGTTTGTGGGTTGCGTACGGGACACCCCCCGTCTTAAGTAGTGTTGCGAGAGCTGGAGGCCGAGGTAGACTCCTAGTGTCCTGGGTCTCCTGGCTTGCCCTCTGGTGGTCAACCAGGGTTCTCCCGCGGGTCCGATGCGGGAACCCCAATCTTGGCCAAGTGGGTCGTGGGAAGGCAATGGGGAAGGTCGGGTGGAGAGTAAAGGAAACAGCGGCTTGGGAAGCTTGGTCACACGCCCTCCATTTTCGAGGGAGTTTGGGGACAGGTCAAAGGTGAGGAGGTCACCTGGAGAAGTTTCTCCTCTCTCAGGGCAACTCCCTTGTTTCTGAGTTTGGGTTGGGAGCAGAACGTGGAGGAAACTTATGGGAAAATAGCAATGGGGGGGGTAGGATTGGAGTCTCTGGCTGTGGGTCTTCAGATTCCAGGTGTAGGGCTGATCTACTCCTCACTTGCACTTGTTATATCACTTGAAATGGTAAAATAGGCTGAGGACAAGAATTTTGGGGTATCCTGATGATTTTGCTTGGTGACCAAGTTATTTGGATTACAGTTAGAGGAGGAGAATTTGTGTAATGACCGGTTTTGATCAATGTCCAACTGAAAGGAATGGGATGTGGTAGCTAAAAACACTACATTCACCATCCACCCATCCATTCCTTTCTTTGCCTCTTCCTCTTCCTCACCTTCTTCCTCCATTCAGCCTTGGATAAGAGGCAAGACTTTTAACCATGGTCTTAAGCTCCTTCTGTTTTCAATCATAGTACTTGACCGTTCCCTATCAATCAAAAAAAACCTGTCTCTGATCAAACTTTGATACGAACAGTTTCTCCCTGCAGTTGACTGGGTCCAAAGGCATCACAATTTATGGGAAGAAGACAAGCCTAATTTTAGATCAGAATATCACCATCATGGCCAGGAAAATAAGACATGAAACTCACCTCCCTTCCACACTGCATTTTCAGTGAATCTAACCGTAAATTATTTATGGGGAAAATTTAGTCTTCCACTTAGGTAAATACAGTAGATGATTCCTCCTGCAGGTCAGGGGGGTCTTTCCAAATATGTTTTAATCAAAACCTTCTGCCTCTTGGTCTCCCTAGTTGTTCTTTGTGATATTTTTGAGCCACGGCTTCAGTGGAGTGGCGTTGGAAGTGTGAACTTGCACTATAAAATTGATTTATTCCCTTATAACAACTGCCTTCCAGTAAAGAAGGCAGGATCCTGTCTCTTCAAGTTTTAAAAAAAAATGATCAGAAAAAAATGCGGTAGTGCTTGGGGAGTCACCTAGTAAAGGTAGATGATAAAATGGACCCTTAACTACAGATAGTCCTCAACCTATAATCATTTCTTTATAAGTTGTAACCAAAGTTACAACAGCACTGAAAAAAAGTGGCTTACAACTGGTCCTCACACTTATGACTGTCATAGCATCTCGCCGGTCAAAATTCAGGTGTTGCAGTGGTTGTAGTGTCTTTGGATCATGTGATCTCCATTTCTGACCTTTCCAGCTGGCTTCTGATAGGGAAAGTCGGTGAGCGAAGCTGGATTCTCTTAATAACTGCATGATTCTGTGGCAAAAAAATTCATAAACCTGGGTACAATTCCCTTATAACAACTGCCTTGCCTAGCAACAGAATGTTTGGTTCCAATTGTGGTTGTAAGTCCACTTTCTGCCAATGAACTACTTGTACAGCTATGTGTGTAGTTTCTAAGGTTAGTAGCATAGGTCAAGCTTTTCTAACCCAACTTACTCCAGATGTATTGGAAAACAACCACGAGACTGGCTGGGAATTCTGAGTGCTGTAGTCTGAACACATCAGAAGGGCCCTAACCTTAGAAAGACAGATGTAAATGGACAAATTGCATTTTATTTTGATGCCACAGATCCTATAAGGAGTCATGGGTTGCACCTTGTTTTATCTTCACAGGAACTTCTAAGATAAGGTGGACTAGATGTTACAACCCATCTAGAATCAACCACTGAAGTTGATAGCTGTGCAAAGGATTCAATCCTGCTGGTAGTTAAGCAGATATTTCTTTGTGTTTTGCAAGTAAGCCAGAATGAAGGAAAGGGCTAATTTGATCTGATTGCCAAGGGTCAGTCTGTGCAAAACAGCACATTCCTTCCCATAAGGTTTGAAACCCATGGTCAACAATGGAGACTGACTTTCCAAATTTCAGTGCTTTTAGTCATTCCTTTTCAAGGAGACACAATGCGCTTTGTCAAACTTTGTCCCCCTCGCAACTCTCAAGAGAAATATAAGACAATGAGTTGCTGAACAAAAAAAGAAGTCAAGCATCTGCATTTTCTATTCAATGCATGGTTTTTGCATTAAAAAATGACTGCCCAGCTGTCGCACAATCCATATTCGTATGGGTCAGCTTCTTTGGAACTGAGGCAGCAAACTTAAATCTTTCCTGTTGTTTATTATTTTTCAGCAAAGGAAAGAAAAAGCAAAAGGGTACTAGAACTTAATAAAGTTAAGGGAGGTGGTAGCATATTCTTAAGATTATTTATAATCTCATCATCCACCTAAATTCAGTATTGTGTGGCAATGATGGGAACATGTCTACTTGATGCCTATTAATTCAGCTTCAGACAGCATCTCCATTGACCAAGGATGTTGGATGTTGAAACGTCTTTGGAAAATGTCATCCCACTTCATCTGAATAACAGAATAACAAAGTTGGAAGGGACCTTGGGGATCATCTAGTCCAACCCCCTACTCAAGCAGGAGACCCCATACTACTTCAGACAAATAGCTTTCCTATCTCTTCTTAAAAACCTCCAGTCATGGAGCAGCCACAATTCCTGAAGGCAAGCCGTTCCATTGATTAATTCTCACTATCAGGAAATTTCTCCTTATCTCTAGGTTGGTTCTCTCCTTGGTTAGTCTCCATCCATTGCTTCTTGTTCTGCCTTCAGAGGCTTTGGAGAATAGGTTGTTCCCTTCTTCTTTGTGGCAGCCCCTCAAATATTGTCACCCTAATATGGAGCACTTCATAACTGTAATGAGTAATGAGTTGGAGATCTTAGGTGGGAAGATGCCTTGAAAATATTCTCTTCATATGGAAAGGAGGAGTAATCGGGATTGAGATCTAGTGAAAGGGAAAACATCTTTTATTCTGCGAGATACTAAAAATGGGATCTTATCTGAGAATTAATTACTTCATGTGATCCTCAACTTTTGACTAGTCACTTAGCACTGATTGAAGCTCTCACAGACCTAATTTACAACCCAGACTCGAAGTTTTGACAGTGAGGCCCTCCCTGTGGTCATGTGACCACACATTGGTTGCTCAGCAACTGGGCCATAATTATGGCTATTCGCAGTGTTCCATAGTCACATGACTGCATTTTATAATGGTTTTGCCAGAAATCAGCATTTACTCAGCATCCGGTTTGTGAGCAAATCTGTGCCCATTGGTTCACTTAAAGATCATGGTGTTTGCTTAACAACCACAGATTTGCTTCACAGCAGTGATTTTCTTCACAACTGCCCCCAAAATTCATAATATTGGGTTGATCATCTGACCGACTAGTTTTATGACCTTCACAAGTGACAACTGAGATGGGCAGTCTCCCTTACGGCCATAATTCAAGGACTACCTGTAGTTACATCGTAGTACAGGATGTGGACAAGCTTTTTTTCTAGTCCAATGAACTGGACCGTAATCCACAAAAGTTTGTGTAGCTATATATTTGTTCATTGATAGGTGTCACAAGACTGTTTGTTGCTTCTTCGGAAATTTTTCCCTTAAACAAGTTGTTTAAGATAAAAAGTTCCCAATTCTGGGTAGCTGGTTAAAAGCATGGCTTTCATCAAAATTTCATTAAGTAAAATATTGCTGTACTAGGACCAATCTTCCATAACTTGATTTCACATGTTGTGACTAATAGATTCTTTAGGAGGAATTTTATTGCACTGGAGTATGCTCGAAGTACAATTTAGAGAACAGTGCAAGAGTGTTGCTGTTACAATCAAATGGAAATATTCATTGTAAGAATAAGTGTCAGGACAACACTATGAACCATAAACATGGTGTGTAAGAACTGTTTTCTTTCAGCTCCATAATTTGTAATGAAGTCAACATGACATATTGGCTCTGTAATTCTGAATCAATTCACAGATTTTCGTAAGCAGCTCACCGTAAATGGTACACTGTGGTAAGATTTACAAATGTTATTCTTCCTTGCACCTATTGCATCCGACGGTTGTTTAAAATGCATTGTAATTCTTTAAAATTGAACGTCAACCCACTTGTTGCTTTCGCATCCTCCGTTCCCACTTGTGAGCAGAGCTGTTTATATAACACAAGATGTTAATCATGAAATGTCAACAGTGCAGCTTCAGTCATGAAAACAGAAGGTTGACTGTCAAATGGAAAGCCTCAGACATTGTTTAACTTTGTCTTGTGTAGGTTTTTTTTTTTCCATTTCATCCTGATAATTTTAGTGTGGCTTACTACAAGCTTTCGGTAGGAGGAAGAGGTTTCATCTGGAAAACAAAGAACTGAGAAGGAGGCGATGGAGGGGGGGTGGGGGCATTCTATAAATAAAGAATCTGGCTGAGAGAGATCCTGTTCCCAGATATTTCATAGCCTTGAGGTTTTATTCTGTTTAAAATTTTGCATATTTGATCAACTGTGGGGTGGGAAGACATAAGAGACAGGTAAGTGTAAATACCACCTGGTCTGCTGAAGGAAGGGTAAATGTTTGCTCAGCTCTGGTTTATGCAGATCTATCTGAATCTTTGAGATCTGAAGACGGTTTTGAAAGAGATTTATAGTTGTTTTAATATAGGGAGGGAGAAGAGATAGAGTGTGTTCTTACTCAGCACGTTAGCATCACCTGATGAAATTAATTGGTGGTAGTAGCCGCTAGACAGAAAATCAAAATTTATCCCTGCTAGCATTTCCAGTGACTGATTGAGCACTACCCCCAAATTTCCATTAGGCCCTGAGCCTGCGTATGTATATTTCCAGGATGGATATGATTGAGTGCTGCATGCAATAAGGAAAGGGGAAAGCATCAGCAAATGGCGTCTCAGCAGTGGTCCTGAACAGCCATCAGAATAAGCTTCTCTCTCTGTCATTGGCTCTAATACCACTGGGGTCCACTTTGCTAAAGGATGACAAGCTGTCACTCACATCCTCCTCTCCATTGGCCATGCTGGCTGGGTTGCTGGGAATTGTAGTTGCAATATCTGATGGCTCAGAGGGCACCCATTCTTTCCATTCCATGCTGGGTGTTATTGTTTGGTATATCACAAAACTTTGAGGATAGATAGATAGGTAGGTAGGCAGATGATACATAGATGAGAGAGAGAGAGAGATGATGGATGGATGGCGGGTGGGGGGTCCCTGGAACTCTCTGAGCTTGCTTTTTTTCTTGCAGACGTTTCATTACCCAATGAAGTAACATAATCAGTGCTAGTAAGGAGTGCTGAGACCTTTTCGGGTGAAATGTTACTCCCTTCTAGCACTGATGATGTTACCTAGTTAGGGTAATGAAACATCTGCAAGAAAACAAGCAAGCTCAGAGAGCACCAAGGACCCCTCATTTCAACCCTGAACTGCAAATATTCTCCTTTTTAGATAGGTAAATGATAGATAGATGATCGGTAGGCAGGCAGGCAGACAAAATCATTGTACAGTTTCTCTGTTATCACTTGGAAATTATTTGAAATTTCTGAGAATAAATGTGGACATTGTAACCATTCCTGTTTTGCAAATAGCAATCAGATCTTGTTTCCTTGATATGCTTTCCAGAATCCTATTATAGGTAGTCCTTGATTTATTACCACAGTAGAATGTCTATTGCTAAGCAAGTCGTTCCCGATTATTACAACCTTTTTGCCATGGTTGTTAAGTGACTCATGTGGTCATTAAGCAAATCCAGCATTCCACATTGGTTCTGCTTGTTAGAAGTTGGCTGGGGACAACACAAACGGTGATCGCAAGACCTTGAGACACTGCAACCATCGTTAATACATGCTGGTTGCCAAATTTTGACCATATGGCTGTAGGGATGCTGTGATGGTTGTAAGTATGAGGACTGGCTGTAAGTCACCTCTTTCAGTGTCACTGTAATTTCAAACAGTTTCTAAACAAATGGTTGTAAATCAAGAATTACCTGTACCACAGGACACTGATGGAATTCTGTGCAGGCGAAAGGCCTTTATAAAGAATACGTGGTTGTGTAGAATTGTGCAGCTATGGAGACATGTAGATGTTGAGGTACTAACTTTAATTGAAACTGCAGCATCTGCAGAGGAAATCTTAGGAGCTTCATCCCTGGAGGCTTTCAAGAAGAGATTGGACTGCCATCTGTCAGAAATGGTGTAGGATCTCCTGCTTGGGTGGGGGTGGTTGGACTAGATGACTTTCGAGGTCCCTTTCAACTATGTTATTCTATTCTAAATATGTTTTCCTCTTTAGTTTCTTTTCTGAACTCCTGTTACTGTTAGGATAAAGCTTCACAAAAGGAGACAATCCCTGCCTAAAAGAATTGCAGCCTAAAATGTGCCATATTGAAGAGAATACAGCCTTTCTTGATTTTACTCTTTCCCATCTCTGCTAAGCCTATTATCACATTGGCCTCCTCCATTTCTTTGGAAAATTTGCTAGGAAGGCTTGCAAAGGGAGGGAGGGGGAGAGAGAGAGAGAGAGAGAGAGAGAGAGAGAGAGAGAGAGAGAGAGAGAGAAAGAAAGAAAGAAAGAAAGAAAGAAAGAAAGAAAGAAAGAAAGAAAGAAAGAAAGAAAGAAAGAAAGAAAGAAAGAAAGAAAGAGGGAGGGAAGGAGAGTAGGAGAAGAAGATATTACAGAGAAATGTGTAACTTTTTCAGAAATTACAAGACATTCTATCTGCTAGGTTTGAGTGTAAACATCTTTTTCCGATGGTTTCCACAAAACTAGTCATCTTCTAGATTGTAAAATGGGGAAAGATAAACTTGTTCTTTTATATGTGTCTTATTTACTTATCGATAGCATGCATCTGTACACCTGGCACTTTGCAGAACAAAAGAGTCTACCACGGTGGCCTAGAGGTGGCGCTCCTGCCTCACAATCAGGAGGCTGTGAGTTCAATCCTAGGTAGACTCTCTTGTTTGAGCAGGGAGTTGGACCAGATGACCTCCAAGGTCCCTTCCAACTCTGTTATTCTATATGTTCTGTAAGCAAGCAAATTCAGTTATCAAAAGTGAGATCAGGCATCCATCAGAAAAAAATCTTGCAATGCAAAATTCAACTCGGGAAAGAAACAAAAGTCGATTCAAGGGTAAACAAGATGGATTTGTTTTTTAAGTTTAAAGGCAGGGATACTTTCGAGATTTATTTCATTTCTGGGCAACTCTATGTAGTTTTGTTGGCAACAGGACAAAACTGTTCCATTTCTGCCTTCTGTTGCCATGTTTTCCAGGAACTGCTCCTGGAAATTCTTCATGTTCTTCTCTCCAAGCAATAACCACACCCGATCTGGCTTCACTTTTCAAGAATAGACAAGGTTGATGCTTCCTTGCATACTAAATTGACAAATAAAGAATGAAAGCCAAAACTCAGTCTGCTTCTTTTGCATTGCATAAGATTTAGTTGTTTGTAAATCCACAGATGAGGTGGCTGGGGAAAGTCAACTGATTATTCTATAGTCCTTTTTCCAGAACAGCTGGATTCTGGGTGCCATAATCTCCATTGCCCATGCTGGCTAAAGATAAGGATTTAAATTAAGCACAGATGGGGGAAAATTCTTCACAACTACCCAAATAGTTCCAGCTCTTCCTTACCATACTTTCATTGTGTGTAGAGCTTTGCCCAGGCAACAGCACTGTTTTGTATTTCATTCAATGCAAAGATGTCCTCTGAAGAAATTTGGGTTTGAGGAAATATTTGAAGTAAAAGAAATAGGTCCACATGGATCTGAGGTGGTATTCAGCTGGTTCTGACAGGTTCTGGAGAACCGGTAGTGGAAAGTTTGAATCGTTTGAAGAACCGGCAAATCCCACCTCTGACTCATCTATTCTCTGCCTCTCAAGTCTCAGCTGACCGTCTGGGTCTTCTTTTTTCCTTTCTTTTTTTAAAATTTTAATTATAAGAATACAACATGGTGCAGCCGTTCTGGCCTTACAATTGTTATATATATATAACAATTTATATTATTATAAATATTAAATATTATTATAATATTTATATATATATAAATATTTACAGACCCCTCACATCCCGGACATAAACTGTTTCAACTCCTTCCCTCAAAACAACGCTATAGAGCGCTGCACACCAGAACAACTAGACACAAGAACAGTTTTTCCCGAAAGCCATCATTGCTAAACAAATAATTCCCTCAACACTGTTCAACTATTACAAAGTCTGCACTACTATTACTGTTAATCTTCTCATCACTCCTTATCACCCATCCCCTCCCACTTGTGTCTGTAGGACTGTAACTTTGTCACTTGTATCCTTACAATTTATATTGACTCTTTCCTAGTATGATTTGATTACTTATTGTACCCTATGACTATCATTAAGTGTTGTACCTTATAATTCTTTACTCTTGAGAAATGTATCTTTTCTTTTATGTATACTGAGAGTATGTGCACCAAGACAAATTCCTTGTGTGTCCAACCACACTTGGCCAATAAAGAATTCTATTCTATTCTAAACGTTTCTTCACCATTTACAATCCTCTTGTTTGATAAATTGTTTACTAATTATTCTAATCATCATAACTACTAATGTTCCAACCTTGCCTTCTTCTATTCAACCACTGATAGAATTTATTCCACGTTTCATAATACTCAGATTCCCCCTTGTTATTTAATTCTAGGGTTAACTTATCTGATTCTGCACAGGCCATAATTTTCCTTATTATCTCTGTTTCTGGCGGTATGCTTTCCTTCTTCCAGTATTGTGCATATATTATTCTAGCCACCGTCAACACATGTACTATTAGATAAATTAAATCCTTCCTATATCCTTCTGATATTATTCCTAGGAGAAAAAATTCCGGCTTAAATGGAATACACTCTTCCAACATTTGTTCCACCCATGTCTGAATCAGTCTCCAATACTTTTTTGCAGCATTACAAGTCCACCACGTGTGAAAAAATGTGCCTGATACATCTCTGCACTTCCAGCAATTTGGAGATAAACTTTTGAACATTCTGGGAAGCCTTGCTGGTGGAAGATGCCACTTGTAAAACATCTTTAAAAAGGTTTTCCTTGTATGTCATGGCCAAAGTTATTTTCCTATTGGTAGTCCAAAGCTTTTGCCATTTAACCAATTCAATATTATAACCGAAATGTTGCCCTGCACAGGATAATGGAGATGGAAAGCAGGTTAGTGGAGTGGGGAGGGAATGGGGACTTTACAGTATCCTTCCCCTGCCATGCCCACCAAGCCACACCCACAGAACCGGTAGTAAAAAAAATTTGAATCCCACCACTGACATGGATCTTTTGAAAAATAGCTCCATGGCTGAATAAGAGAGAGGACGAGAAGACCTTTAGGTATTGGAGAGTACATATAGTGGAATTAAAGTGTTAGGATGGGATTATTCCTCAAGCTAAGGCCATATAGATGCCATGGGACCACAATGAATTCCTAATCAGTGTGACCAAAGGTTTTAACATGACCCAATAAATTCAAATAATTTTTAAGGGAGTTTTCAAAGGAAGGCAAACATCTGGTTTTGTTTCCGGGTAGTCCTCAACTTACATTCACAATTGAGCTCCAAATTTCTGTTGTTAAGTAAGGCAGTTGTTAAATGGGTTTTTCTCCATTTTATGACTTTCTTGCCAAAGTTGTTAAGTGAATCATTATAGCTGTGAAGTGACTCATGTGGTCATTAAGCAAATCTGGCTTCCTCCATTGACTTTGCTTGTCAGAAGCCAGCTAGGAAGATTACAAATGATGATCAGATAACACCAAGATGGTGCAACTGTCATAAACCATTGCTAGTTACCAAGAGCCCAAATATTGATCAGGTGACCACAGGGATTCTGCAAAAATCTTAAGTGTGAAAAATGGTCATGGTTTTGATGCCGTTGTAACTTTGAATGTACTTGGAAATCACTTCTAAACTACAGTATATACTTGAGATTAAAAAAAATGATTTGGGATTTGCTGACTAGATAAGTCTGTTGTTATAGAAATGTATATTAAGTATGTAAAAGTAAAAAGTTATTCCACTCCCCCTTTCTCTCTCTCCCATTTCCTTACTATCTTTTTCATTTGTATTTTATATTATGGAACTTAATAAAAATTAAAGAGTACACACCAATTTTGAAGGGAGTTTTTAAGTGGGCCAGTTTGGTATATAGTAGCTGCAAACTGAGAGTTGATTCTAGGCCCGCCTTAGGCACAAAGCCAATTGTGTAACTTTGGGCCAGTTTCTCGCTCTCGGCCATTGGAAATGGTGGCAAACCACTTCTAGAAATGCTTCCCAAAAGTCTGCATGGACTTGACCAGGCATTTGCCAGTGATCAAGAACGCATATGCACCAGTGGTGGGATTCAATGTTTTTTACTACCAGTTCTGTGGGCATGGATTGGTGGGTGTGGCAGCGGAAGGATACTGTAAAATGTCCAGGCAGAGGTAGTATTTGCTGGTTCTCCGAACTACTCAAAATTTCTGCTACCAGTTCTTCAGAACTGATCAGAACTTGCTGAATACCACCTCTCTCTCTCTCTCTCTCTCTCACACACACACACACACACACACAGAGAGAGAGAGAGAGAGAGAGAAAGAGAGAGAGACGGAGGGAGGGAGGGAGGGAGAGAGAGAGAGATTTAGGCAAGATCTACGCTGCAATTCTATAGAGGCTTACTTGGGAATAAGCACAGCTATTCAATTGTTCCTGGTCCCAAATTAATGGGTGGAATTGATGAGAGGTATATTTCCTTTATCAGGATAATGATAAAATAACAAAATCAAAACCTAATGAAAATTGTGGGGTCCTTGGAGCTCTGTGAGCTTGGTGGTTTTCTTGCAAATGCTTCATCATCAAACTAGGTAGCATGATCAGTGAAAGAAAGCCGCCAAGCTTGGAGAACACCAAAGATTCTGCAGTTTCAATCCTAAACTGCAAATACTCCCTTCCGCCTTGCAAAGACAAGCAAAGTATTACTCTAAATTTGATCCGTAAATCAAGATCACTATTTGCTGCCTATAATTCCAGTCCCAGTTTTGGGTACCATTTCTTGATTGTGATAAAGTAGGAGCAGGTACATTGGTCCCCAACCCCTAATGGTAAAGAGCGCAGAAAACCAGGCGGCAATATTGTGCCGCCCACAGACAGGCTTGGGAGTATTTCTGTTTTGAAAAATGTTGGGGTTAATAACAGGTGCATTTGCTTTAGTTTCTGGCTGAAAATGTTGGAAGGAATGCACTTTTGTTATTTGTTGGCTTGCAGCTGAGTTTCAACAGCACAATCTCAGGAAGCTTCAGCAAAAGAGAGAAATACCATCCCCTGGTCTACATGCAGTAGATAAGCTGAAAAATTGAATGCTCATATTTATACATTTGTATAAATGTATGATATATTTTTTTCCACTCCGCATTTATATTTTTTTCAAGCAGTCTGCAGGAGGCATTAAGTATGGGTAGAACAGCAGGAAAGGAACCAAGAATTATTGCTAGAAGTAAATCTGGTTCATTTTCTAGCTCTTCGTTTTTCTTTAGCCTGTATTGCTTAACACCTGTGCAAGATATAGAATAAAATGCTTGTTTTCATTTATATTGGGCAGCGGTTAAGACGCTGGGCTTGTCAACTGGAAAGATGGCAGCCCAGGTTTGAGACCCAAGCGCCATATGATGGGGTGAGTTCCCATTCTCATCCCAGCTCTTGCCAACCTAGCAGTTTAAAAGCATGCAAATGAGAGTAGATAAATAGGTACCACTTTGATGAGAAAGTACCAGCATTCTGTGACATCATGCTGGCCATATGACCACGGAAATGTCTCCGGACAGCATTGACTCAATGCTGAAATGGAGATAAGCACTGCCCCCTATAGTTGGCAATGACTAACAGAGTAAAATCCACAGGACTCCTTTCATTATATAGCAATGATATGATAGCCCATCACAGTATATAATGCACCTTTAACTTCTTTAACTAACACAGAGAAGGCAGCACTGCTTTTTCCAATAGAGTGAGGTAGATGGAGTTAGGCATTTGTAAAGCAATAAAAGGTATCTAAAAAACCCTATTACATTGCTTTACAGAGGAAAAAAACAGCACATTGAAATGTCAAGCTGCTTTAATTTTGTATCTCAAATAAAAAAGATGTTTATACTGCCAGAAGATGGGATGAATTTAAGTTTGATTTATACTTTTTTATGACTTACCCTGAAACTAAACGGTAATGTAAAATTAAATCCTTCCAGCCTGCTTCCTTTAATATACTGTGTAAGGTTAAGTTGTTTATAAATCCATGGATAAAGTGACTGGAGAAATTAATACTCTCAATCAATTATCCTACAGCCAAGATGGCGAACCTATGGGACGCATGCCAGAAATGGCCATCGCCCAGTGCTTTTCCAGGTTCCGGCGCTGGTCTTTGCATGTGTGGGAGCGCCAGAAACTGGAAGAGCAGCTCCCCGGCACACATGCACATGCTGGGAAGCTGAGCTTCTGGTTTCCAATGCATGCATGCATGCACGCTGGCCAGATGGTCTTCATGCATGCGTGCATACTAGAAACCAGAAGACCAGGTGGCCGGTGCATATATAAGTGATGGAAACCAGAAGGTCAGCTTCCTAGCATGTGCATGCATTCCTGGGAGCTGCTCTTCAGGATTCTGGTGCTCCCCCACCCACTTGCACACTCCCGTTTTGGCACCCGGTGCTGAAAATATCTATCCTACAGTATCTTTCCAGAAGAGTTGGGTTCTGGGTGCTATACTCTCCATTGCCCATGCTGGCAAAAATTAAGAATTGAAATTAAGTGTGACTAGTGAGGAATTTTTCACAACTACCCAATACAGTACCTATCTCTTCTTTACCAAAGTTCCATTGTGGGTACAAGCAAGTATGCAAAGAACTTTCCTAACACAACAGCATTGTTTCTGCAATAATTTGTGTTTCATCCAATATATGTGATCTCTTTTTCATTGTTGGTTGGCTTGCATCTCCATGCTTGCCCTGAGGTTTTTAAAAATTAACAGTTCTACATAGCTCATCCTGATTATGTTTTCAATGTAGAACTCTCAGGCTGGACCAGAACAGGTAATACCTAACTTTCCTCCATGGGTTCAATCTTAAGCAGGTTGAAACAGCCTTAAATGAATAAAATCAAGATGTTGATTCCCACAATACAGTAGACTACAGTAAAATAAGTGTAGATTTTTAACATTATCTCAACATATTGTGCGAATGGGGCCATCAAATACCTTTTTAGTTTGAACCCACCCTTCATTTTTAAACACTACACAGAGAAGGCCTGCAAAACCTATTATATATGTAGCTGAGTGAGAACTTAGTTTGGTTTCTTTATGTCTCTCTGTGTATGTGCCTAAACGTAATCATTGTGTCTGGTTGATTATAATTTACTTGTTTTTCAATGTTTTTTTTAGTGATTTAGAAGTCATCCAGAGTGATAAATTGAATAAATTGTTAGATTATTGTTTTGTTATTGTTAGCATATTGAGTGAACTCTTTAAGAGAGAGATCCTCTTGTCTGGAAAATTTCCAGAGTCTGGTAGCACCTTTTCAGACTAACGAATTATATTCAAAAGGATAAGTTTTTGTTATATCGTAGATCTGTATGATCTATGATGACTATTTGTCCTTGGCTCCTCATGGGGGTGGGTGCACATGTATACACATATAGTATATTCTTTTTTTGACACAAACTAATGCTCATAAATTTGTTCATTGTGGCAGGTGCTTGACAGTTAACCTTCTCTGCCTTGTGCTATTAGTCTTGTGAGGAATGTTTTATTACCATCTCTTCTTTCCTTTCCTTTCCTTCCCTCCTTTCCTTTCCTTCCTTTCCTTCCTTCTTTCTTCATTTTTAAACCCCAAAGGGTATTCTCTAACCTGCCAATACCTGTTATATATGGCCAGTGCAGGCTGAATTAAATTTCTATTTATATGCACATGTATCAAAACTCGCAGATGCGGTAAATGAAAAAGTGGGAGAAAGAGAGATGTTTTAAAAGTTTGCCTTGGAGAGAAAGTGAAATGGTGGGATTTACCATTTCCAAGCTCTGCTTCTGACCTACAGCACAACCCATTGCAATTCTTCCTTCTTGCATTTTTCATGGCTTCAGTGCCCCTCAGGAGGGGCACTTAAGTAATGAAAAATGCAAGAAGGAAGAACTAGAGGTGGTGTGGATTTCAGAAGAGCCTCTACTTACTTGAATTTCCCCCCATTAATGGTATACAAGCCCTTAGCAATGTGCCCTTCCCAGAAAGACCAGGAATGGATAGCAGTTAATGTCCTGACAAGGATCTTAGTTTTTTATATCTCAGGGTACAGCTACTAAATGAAGCAAGTTATAGTTCACAGGTGGGCAGCTTGCAGTCCTACAGCCATATTCTGCCCTCAAACTCATTGGCCTCCGTTTAACACACTTACACAGTTACACACACAAAAGGAAAGAGAATTGCTCAGACTTCTGACAGATTGTATCAGCCTCCCTTGCTATTGGGAGGCAGGGAAGAGAAATCTGAATGGGAAAAAAACACAAATATGGAAAATGTGTGTCCTATCTACTCTGAATTCCACTGCCCTCATTCTCACCTTCTGTGGCTTTCCCTTGAGGGAAATAAAATGTTATCCAATTCATATTAAAATTACAAATTAACAGAGTTGGAAGGGACCTTGTAGGTTATCTAGTCCAACCTCCCACCAAAGCAGGAGACCCTACACCATTTCTTTTTTTTCCCTTTTTTTAACAAATACCTTTATTGAACATTAAAAAAAGAATACGAAATACGAAATACAATACAACTCATTAAAATGAAAAACACTATAAACATTACAAATCAATTTGAGGGTATATATACCCATTATTGTTCCAGTACCTATTTCATATTCCTGGTTATTTTTCAAGCATTATCCTCTTTAAACTCTTCCTTCCTTATTTATTTACTCGCTTATCTGTATCATTCATCCATTTGTACCAGTTTTCCCAAACTGTATGGTACTTTGAGTCTTCCTTTTCTTTTAATTTTAGAATAAGTTTATCCATTTCAGCGCAATTGTAGATTTTTTTTTATTATTAAATCATTGTTGGCATGAGGTCTTCTTTCCAACATGGCACGAGCACTAGTCTCAATGCAGTGATTATATGCAAAATTAAATAATTTTTCTGTTTTGTGTAATTTCCTTTTATTATCCCCAATAAAAAAGTTTCTGCTTTGAGATCTATTTGAAAGGTTGTAATTTATTTTATCCATGTTTGTATTTTTATCCAATACTTTTTAATTTTCGGGCAAAGCCATCAGACCTGGAAGAAGGGACCCTGTGTCTGCTTACATTTCCAGCAGACCGGGCTTAGGTTGCGGTACATTTTGGCTAATCTATAAAGGGGCCAGATACCACCAATAACACATTTTATACTGATTCTCTTTATATACCGCTGATTTCATTATCGTGTAATTTTTTTCCCCAAATTCTTTCCCAATCCTCCAAATCAATATTATGTCCCACATTTCTTGCCCATGCTATCATCGGGCCCTTCACTAATTCCTCTAATAAATAATTATATATCTTTGAAATTAATTTCTCTTTCATACCCCACCCCAAAAAAGTTTATCTAGTTGGTTTTTCTACTTCAATTCCATATTCCTCCTGGTCCTTTTTATACCTTGCTTTTAATTGGAAGTATAGTCACCAGTCTATGTTCAACCCTTGGTCTCTAAGTGACAAATGGCAGTCCAACCTCTTCTTGAAAGTCTCAGGTGATGAAGCTCCCACAACTTCTGATAGGAAGCTGTTCCATTGGTTGATTGTTCTCATGGCCAGAAAATTTCTCCTTATTTCCTGGTTAAATCTCTCCTTGTTCAGTTTCCATCCATTATTCCTTGTCTGGACTACAGGTGTTTTGGAAAAAGTACTTCAATGTACTTTGTGACTGTATTCACTCATTTAAAAGCCAGTGGCCTGCATGAGCAAAACAAATTAACATCACATTCCCACCAACACAAACAGAGCAAGCTTCTGTACATAAACAAGCAACAAATCTGACACTATCACTGATGATGTCACCTAGTTGGGTAATGAAATGTCCACAAGAATACCTCCAAATTCAAAGAACACCAAAGACCCCACATTTCAACCCTGCAGCTACAAATATTGTCTTCTACTGGCAAAACAAATGAAGATTAGTTTGACTTTGCCAAAAGTCCCATGGTTTTGTCTATCTCTGAAAACCTACACTGAAAGAGAGACAGATGAAAACTGGTGGCCTGCAGGCAAGTATCCGATGAACAGAATTTTCACTGGCACTCAAAATGTTGGAAGGAAAATTGTTTCCTTAGCTTTCCTACCTTTTCAGTCTTAAAGTATATTCTTATGGATGAATATAACCCGTTCCTGTCAGAAATCTGCATCAACCCATTTTCTTATTCCCTTAAATTAAAAAGAACAAGGCTGGAAGCAATTAAATACCATTACTAATTAAAACAGAGAGGCTTATATTTGCATAAGGGCACAATTGTTACCAGGATCAGTAGAATCCCAACTCCCGTGTTATATATTAATAAGGTTTCTCATTGAAGGGTTCCCGGGTTTCCAAGTTCACCTTTGTTGGTGTCTTTAAGACAGACAACTCAAACCAGTAGCTAGTTCTTGGGGGAAGATTTACCATGTACGCAACTCACTTTCATGCGTGCATCTGTTCCACTGGGATAGAATCAAACTATGACTCACTGCAGTTTGGCGAGGAATCCAGCCTGTTCATTACTTCATGTCTATTTGAAAACAGTGGGTGTTCCCCATCTGAGTTCTATGATAAAATGATCTAGGATAGAAATGACCTTCCAAATGTTGTTTAATTACAGTTTTGTTTCCTGTTGATCATGTTGGTTGGATCACTTAAATCTGGAAATGCATGCTCATTAGCACTCTTGTCTAAGGAAATTTTGGAGCTATTCTGACTGGCCTTTCCATTTGCTATTTATTTAGAAGATTTCTTTCACATACTTCTTTCTAGAATGAAGGGGCTACTGGCTGAGTTCACCCAGTGCTAGATCAAGTAAAGAAAAGCAATTAGATTAGTTTGATTAGGGCTAATACTATACAGGTAGTCCTTGATCTACGATCATAATTGAGCCCAAATTTTTTGTTGCTAAGTAAGACAGTTGTTAAGTGAATCTGGCTTCCCCATTGACTTTGCTTGTCAGAAGTTCCCAAAAGGTGATCCCAGAACACTGCAGCTATCCTAAATATGAACCAGTTGCGAAGCATCCAAATTTTGATCACATGTCCAATGGCTGTAAGCATGAAAAACAGTCCTTCAATGATGTTGTAACTTTGAACAGTCATTAAGTGAACTGTAAGTGGAGCACTAGCTGTATATTTAGGATATATGCATGTGCATTCATGTCCCTGTTTATAGACGTACAGTATATATATGCATATATAAAATACAGACATATAACAGTATAAAAGAAATAAGATAGCAAAAATGCATTTTGAAAAACTCAGAAGTTTTAACCAAAGCACTGAATGTTGGCCACATGGAGTAACATTGATGAATCTTTCCATCCAAAGAGAGGAAGTACATAAGCAGAGAATGAATACTTAATCAGTCTAGTGACAGCACTGTCACTCCATTAAAAAAGAGTGATTTCTTTTGCTGTTTCCCAGGTGCAATAAATCCTTAGTGTTAGGGTTTTTCCAAGGACCGAATTTGTTTTTTCCAAGCAAAATTTGTTTTATTGTACAAAATGAAGTTCCCATTCCTTACTTCTAAACGTAGTGCTAATTCTGTGCTTGTTTCTATTTTCTGACCTCTTTTATTTTCTCTTACATGACTATTGCTTTTCTTACTGTATCTATTATCCTATTTTCTCAATGTTGTTTTTCTACATTTCTGTTAGGAATATAAGTCACCTAACAGGTATTTGGGTTGGAAATATATAAACCAGGATAGACATTTTAATACTGTCTCTTTAAGAGAATCCTAAAAGTGTAATTAGGTGTGTTTTCTGAAACAGCCATAAGATGGAGCCAGAAACCTGGGTTGTTTTAGTCTTAGTCTCAGAAGAAGTCTCAGTGAGTCTCTATTTCTTTCTGTTGGAGAGTATTGCCATTCCTCCATTTTTCCTAATTGACTGCTATTCCTGGATGTGATGTAAGTCTTTTACTAAACTGTTTTTGACACTGGACTTTGTTATTGAATTATCCCTGGACTGAAAACTGACTGATTTAACCTGTGAATGACTTTGGACTGCTTGTTTGGAACTTTGCTTAAACCGTTTCTGAAAGTAAAACCCTACACTTACTGTACAGTGTATCTGTGTGCTGTGTGTGTATTATTCAAACACTACTCTCAAATACGTCTCCCTGTATGCCCTCATTCTCCTAATGGGGAATTACCTCAACACTTTCTATTCCTATGTTTGTTTGTAGCAGAGTGTTTTCTTGTCTTAACTATTTCTTAGCTCTTTACATCTTTGCTTTCTCCCAAGTCTTCATCTCTTGTAGCCAATCTTAGCGTATTTGCATGCAAAAAAAAAAAATTCATTCCTTGCTAACTGCTTTTCTCTTATTCTCTCCCTGCCTGCCACTCATAGTCCTCTGCTTCTAGTTTGTAGCACTCTGGACATGGGTTGCTTTGCTCCGTGGCCCTGGTTTGATATGCAGGCTTGCTTGGATTTTCAGATTCAATTCAGGCTCTTTTTCTCCCCCGTCTATCAGCCATTCTTACAGCAAAAAGAATTGAAGGGTTTTTTTCTTGACGTCTAAATGCTACTGCATTGCTTGCCTTTGCATTGGAGATTTCTGTTTTTCATGTCTATGTCTTTTATTTATTTATACCCACCCTTATTATTTTTTATAAATAACTTAAGGTGGAGAATATACCAAATATTCCTATTTTCTCCTATTTTCCCCATGTCAACAATCTTATGAGGTAGGTTGGACTGAAAGAGAGGGACTGGCCCAAAGTCACCTAGCCAGTTTTCATGCCTAAAGACATTGGGACTAGAACTCACAGTCTCCTGGTGATTGGCCTGAAGTCACCCAACCGGCTTTCATGCCTAAGGTGGGACTAGAACTCATAATCTACTGGTGATTGGGCCAAGGTCACCCAGTCAGCTTTCATGCGTAAAATGGGACTAGAACACACAGTCTCCTGGTGATTGGTCCAAAGTCATCCAACTGCCTTTTATGCCTAAAGGAGGGACTAGAACTCACAGTCACCTGCTGATTGGTTCAAAGTCACCCAGCCAACTTCTAACCAGTCTTGCTGGCTGAATTCCTTTCTTGATACACTAATGCACATGCTTCCTTTCAAGGTCTCTTTTTATAAAGCTAACTGTCCAATTAAAGGGAAGATTGGGCTGATTTAACCTTTCTTCCTAGGGAACATGAAAATTTTGTATTCCGAGATGGGAAAAATGTCTGCTAACTCAAGATGATGAGTTTTTCTTTTACACATTAATTTTTAGTGTATTGATAAAATCCAAATCTTTTGGCATATAATTCAGACTCAGATCCACATCCGTAAAACATTGTACTCTTTTCAAATAATTATTAGTATTAAACCAAAATTACACAATAGTAACAAAAACCTTTATGAATAACTGTCATCTCCCCCATCTGCCACTTCCGTCACATTGTAATGAACTTGTTAATTATCTTTTTCTAAACGTTCTCTAAAGTGTCCAGTAAATAAGAGAAACATCTTTTCTTGGAAGTGTCATTTTGAGTACAAAACAATTATTACTTTTAAAGTCCCTTAGCCATTGATTCGTTAAAACAGATCATTCCAACTCTTCATTCCACAGTTCTTGCCCATAATTATGATCCATTTTAACAATACACTTTAACTGTCTGTAAAAAAAAATATTCTGCAGATTTAAAACCTTTCAAAACACATTTCAGTGTTAATAGTAATTCATGAGTTTTAAATGCTGCTAATGGATCTGGAACAAATTGTGACATCAAAAGAAGTTTTCATTACATATACTGCCGTTTTACAGTTTTTTACAATCCAGATTCCTCTGGCAATATCTTAAATGTTGAAAAACTTGATTAGCAATAAGCTGGTGCAAAACACTGATATCTCTATAAGCCCATTAATTTAAAAAAAGTGTTCTTCTATTTTCAAACTGGGGTAATTCCAAAGTGATTCAACGGTTCTTGCTTTGCAAAACTTTGCTTTCTCTGCATTGCAATTCTCCATTTCATCCCATCTCCAATCTTTTCAAATGTTTCCTCTTTTCATTCAGACAAGAGATTTGGTGAAAGCATTTGGCCCACACACAAAAAATAACACCTATGCATGCTTCCAATTTTATTCTGAATCATAGCAGTTTACAGAAATTAAAATTAAAATAGTTCTAGTACAATGAATGATATAAAACAAACAAAAAGCATCCACAGCATTATAAACATTAGCATGTCCATGGCAAACAGTAGCAAATGAAATATTCACAGTAATATTGCAGACATTATAAGATCATTATATCAAGATACAACAAACTAATAGCCATCCCGGAACAGCTCACAGTAAATAAACCTCATTTTAACTATCAAAAATCCTTGGGGGGCGGGGGGAGTTCAGTTTTTGTTGCTTTCTGGAAGGCAGCTACTATGGAGATAGTCCTAATGTATCTAGAGCTGCTGTTGTATAATTTTGCCTTGAGAAGTTGAGGGTGTTCCATCACTGGAGGTTTTTAAGAAGAGATTGGACAACTGTTTGTCTGAAATGGTATAGGGTTTCCTACTGGAGCAGGCCATTGGACTAGAACTGTGATGGCAAACCTATGGCACGCATGCCATAGGTGGCATGCAGAGCTATTTGTGCCGGCACGTGAGCTGCAGGCAAACTTACCTCACTGGGCATGCGTGCATCTGAGGCCTTTTTCGCTTCCCAGAGGTTTCTGGAAGGCTTCTGCAGGCTTTTCAGGCCAAAAACTAGGCCCATTTCATCACTTCCTGTTTTTCCAAAAATACTGGAAGTGATGAAACAGACCTAGTTTTCATCCTGCAAAGCCTGCAGAAGCCTTCCTCAAGCTTCTGGGAGGCCGAAAAAGGCCTCAACCTGGCCAAAAATCAGCTGTGAGGTGCAGTGCAGGTAAGGGGGCAGCAGGGGTGGGAGGTTGGGATTGTGTGCACATGCGTAGGGGGCATAGGGGGGCATGCATTGCCTTCTGGGTGCTGGCACGCGAGCGTGAGCATGCAAGCGCGTGCACAATTTTTGGCACAGGAACCCAAAAAGGTTAGCCACCACTCGACTAGAAGCTCTTGAAGGTCCCTTCCAATTTGTGATTCTGTTAATGTCTGTACTTTTTAGTAAACCTTATTCCCAGAATTGAGGATACTTTTCCCCTGATGTTTAGGAAGCAAGTTAAAGCTGTGTTATTCCAGTAGGTATGTGAATCCTAGCTTGTCCTTGTATGACTTGTATATTTGTTTGTTTGGACCTCAAACAAATAAATATACAAATTGTGTTGTTTGCTGCCCAGAGTCCTACAATAGGGGTCATCCATAGGGGTGACTTATAAACACTATAAATAAAATAAAATTGATGCTGTAACTGAAAAATGATGCCTCCAGGCTTAGGGCTACTTATTTTACAAAAATGGTGGAATATCCGAAGCTTCTCCTATGGTGTCTATTCAGATAGGCCAGTTCTGGTTGAAGGAGGTAGACCTGAAGATAACTTGATGCCAAACCATGTAGATCATATGCGGACCAGACTGGGGACTGTAGCTAGTCAGGGACACAACATGTAGGTCTGCATTTTGACTTGGCTTATATTGTAGTCATCTATATACAGGGTGATGAGGTATCCTCAAATTTCAGATAAGGCACTATTTCATAGTAATCCAAATTCTTTCTGTTATTTATAATAAGGATTTACCTAGGAACTCCAGATAACCTTTGGAACATACAAGGAGCTTCCACAATACCTTTTCCCTTTATTTTCCCTGGAATTTCCAAATTAGTGTTAAAAAAGAATTTGAAGAACAAATTGATCTAATCCTTCTTTTTTAGTTTCTCTTTAGTTGATGATGGTTCTTCCTCTTTCTTCCCCCACTCTTGTCTCCTTGCCTGTATGAAATAGAGTTTGTTCTGTTCCATTGACTATCATTAAGCCTTCATTCACCCATTCTAATGCAATGAAAATTATATATAATGAAAATTAGTGTGTTGGAAATAAACCACAAGAAGCAATACAGATGCAAGCTTCAAATATCCAGCTGCTCTTGGCAAATGTTTTGTAGTTACGTCATACATTCCTCCCATATAGAAAATATGTGGGTTTGTGTTAGATAAAACATCATGCCATCATTTGAAATTCCATTTGCTTCAGTAAAAGAGTCAAAACAATCCAAGCCATATTCCCTGGAAAACATACTTTTCACACAAAGTGCAACTTAGATATTGCAAAAAGAGCCACCCTTGCATATTGTTGGAAGAAATATCCAGGTCCAGGTCCAATCCTGGAGAAAGGCACTGGAGATAAAATGGAGACTGATTGGAAAGAGAGTCCATTTGTGGATGAACAGAAGCACATGTTTTTGGTTCTGGTGCAGCTAACTGCATGGCATTGAGAGTGAGAGATTTTTATACCTTCTCTTGGACTGTGAACTTGAGCTTCCTGTTCCTGTGCAAGAACATGGTTTCTATTGGCTGTTGTCAGAGTCCCATGGGGCCATGTAGGGGGTCATAGGTGAGGTTGTCTGAGCTCCCAGGTTTGGTTGAAGTTTGAACTGCTGAGTTGATGCAATGAAGAGGCTTGTGTTCTGAAAGGGTGTTAGGCAATTGTGACTGAGGGCTAATCCCACCTTTGTCCAGTCCTTGCTACAGGGAGTAATGGATTACCAAATCTGCATTTCTAAAGCTGCCCCAACTCAGTATCTGATGGGGGTGGGCAGGGAGCTTGGGGCTCTGAGTTTCTGTCTCTCTTAATATTTTTTATTTCTCTTTTAGGGAAAATATTTTATCCTACCTTTTAAAAATATTCCTCAAGATATTTCATCCTTCTAGGAAAAGGGTGGGTGCTAACTTTCTACACTATGTAGTAAGAACCATGGGCTATGATCTTCCAAAGCTGGGTATTTAGACCTTATATTACAGTCTTAGCACCCTGCTTCTACTTCTCACCATTGGAGGAAGTTGTCTATGGAGATGCTCAATTATTCAGGTCATGGTTGTCCCAAAGGTGCTTTTTCCAAAAGGCAACTAGACTTTTATTATTATTTTTCAATTTGAGTTAAAAAAAAGAATCAAAATGTGAGTGTGCCAAGAAGTTCCTGATTCAGTTGAATATGGTCTACAATTGCAATGGTTACAGGGATGGGCTGCTGGGGATTTGCTGGGGTTCGGGAGATCTTCTAGCTAAGATTCTACGCAATTCAGAGAACTTCCAAATCCCACTCCTGGCTGGCCCTGCCCTGCCCATCCTGTCCCTCCCAGGAGTCCCCACGTGGCCCATTGTGGTTGCAGGTAAGTGCAAGGTATGTGGGGAGGCTCAGGGAGGGTGAAAAACAGGCCTCCCGGAAGTTCAGAAAGGGTGGAAATGGGCCTGTTTCTGGCTTCCAGAGAGCCTCCAGAACCCGGGGAGGGCAAAAACACCTTCGCACAGCTGCGGTGCAGGAGACTGACTAGGCCACGGCCACCATGGCCACACCCACCCAGTAACAAAGGGCAGAGAACCCTTTGCTAAAATGTTTGAAGCCCACCCCTGCTACAATTTCAATGGTTCAGATTACAATTGTGATGGAGGGCTATGAAAAGACCACCACGTAGTTCGTTGATCCAAGGAAAACAAGATTTATTACGCGTTTGCAAAGGCAGGTTCCCTCAGGCATTGAAGGAACCCAGAGCAGAATTCAAACTGCCCTACCTGTCCTCCCCCTCATAAGAGGGCTTGGCTCACATTCTAACCTATCACAAAACAACACAAAACAGAAGCATAATCCTTTATATGGCAATCCAGCGGTTATGCAGCATCTGGCACGTATACACCCCAACTATCTAGGTGCCCCTTTGTCTGGTAAGGGCAGCTATCCGACTTCTAACACGTACACATTCTTGCCAATACACATTCTTGTCAATACCCGCCATTGTTCTACCCACATCCTGTTTATCTCTCCTGTGCTCAAACTGGGCATTTCCTTATCTGGTAGAATTACTGAGTTTGAGACATTTTGTTACATGACTCCTCAGACCCAGTCAACATGTCTTTTGTACTGCTCACACAATCTATCTCAACCCTTTCCTGGAGAAATGAGGAGCTGAAGCCAAGAATTTCTGCCTGCAAAATTATAACTTTGCTTACTAGTCTGATGGGAAAGATATTTCCATATATGTGGTCTATATTATAATCCACCAATATGGGCCAATTTCTTGTACTGCAAAGATAAAAAAGCAAGAGTCCAATATAAGTGTTAAGAGGTTTTAAAAGCCAACAATAAAATACAGTTTTATTAAGGGGCAGCACTTAAATTGCAACTGAGTACAGTGAGAATGCAGTAAATGTATTCCCATAACTCCTTTAATATGCTTCCACCTTTAATATGCTCCCCCAGTATGGATCGTATCGTTTGCTACAGAAGTGGATTTACATCTAAATATAATCATGCTTTATATTACACTCATTCCTACATATATATAAAATGTTGTGTAGAACACATTTTCTCTTTATGCATCTTAAACATTTTATTTGTATTTTCAACTGATCAGCAAGAGCAGTTTAATTACCTATTCTTCTGTTTTCCAGTTCAGTTCTAAAACTATTTGATACTTTCAAGTAAAATCAAGTCTCTTCGTATGTTTTGCTGATCTCTCATGTGAACAGCAAGACAAAGCTTTAAAAAAATAGGATTACAGCAATCTGTTGAAATAGTAGTATAACCTAATGCCATAAAAGGTGATTAATTTTTAAATCATTAACTTAAACTGTAAAAATCATGATAGCAATACAACCAAAATAATATGCTTAAAATTTTAAACAGGAGAGTGAATATGGTGAAAATTTGAAAAGTTTAGGTAAACTTTTAGAGGGATGACTAATAAAAATAGGTAACAGGAAATATAAAATAATTATATCACTAAAATCTATGAATAACTTCAGTGTTAATATCATTTAATAATAATCAATATTAATGTTAATATTTTGCTTAAAGGGAGTAATTGATTAAAGTAATATATAAAAGAGCGATTAGGATTTAAAAGCTAAAAAGTTGTGTCTTTTTTAACTTGCAACAATTAGTTATTCATTTGATTAAAGTTAGCTCTTAATAATAACAATACAATAAAATGGGAATCAATAACCAATAAAAGTACACGCAAGTTTAATGCATAGCTATAGATGATCAATTATATAAGCAAGTACAGATAAATAGAGGCAGGTGGGACATGTCTAAGCACTTTTAGAACAAAAAATTAAATAGAATAACAGCATTCAGCATTACTCAGTGAAGTAGAATTAAATTGGCCTGAAAATAACCACGAGATCAGATCAACTAGAGGGCTTCAATGTAGAATAAGCAATAGAATAAGAAATATAATTAGCATTTCAAGTGCTCTGCTTCAGGGTCACTGTCTCTGCTCAGTAACTCTTGTTGGGCGGATGTTAAACCTGGCCAAAAATAAGGTCTTTCTGAATTTGGGGACTGTTATACCACAGAGGGTACAATTTAACATGGAGGGGATAAGCAACCTGGCACAAAGAAATGATTTAGATAGAGCCTCCGTGGCACAGTGGTCAGAGTGCAGTACTGCAAGCTATTCTGCTGCAGTCAGCTGCCCGCAATTTGGCAGATCAAATCTCACCAGGCTCAAGTTGACTCAGCCTTCCATCCTTCCAAGGTTGATAAAATGAGGACCCAAATTGTTGGGGGCAATATGCTGACTCTCTAAACCGCTTAGAGAGGGCTGTAAAGCACTATAAAGCAGTATGTGCTATTGCTATTCTAATCAGGTCTGATTGGTCACTTCGGAACTCCTAGTCAATAATATGCTGCCTAGGTTTGCCTAAAGCATGATCATAACCCACCTGGATGATGACATCACACAAAAACCCCAAATATTTTACAGGCAGTCCCAATTTAAGAACACCATTGGAACCAGAACTTCCATCTCTAAGTGACATGGTCATTAAGTGAGTCGCCCTCAATTTTATGACCTTTTTTGCTGCTGCTGTTTTGTGTGATGGGGTCTGCTGGGTCCATCACACAAAACAACAGAGAACAAAGAGGAGTTGGAACCAGGACCATCCGATGGGGATGGTATCCAGAGGCTGAGGACAATGCAGTCCCAGGCCTGTCCAACATTGGGAAGGGGTGGCTGATTGGACAGGGACTCGCCTGCAGGAGAGGATCAGCTACAGAGGGCCAGCAGTGATGACGCATCAGATTCCTTCCGTTGACGAACAGCTGCTTCCCCCATCCAATCTGCAGGCATGGAGAGCAGAGCAGAGGGAGGCACAGAGGATGACAGCGAGGTTGCTCATGATGAATCAGCCCCATTCATCTTCATAAGGAACACCTTGTGTAGGTTGATTTAGCCAGATGCTGTGGGAAGCTGCTTTGTCAGGAATACCTGTTTGCTTTGATGTGCTCCTTCCCGGCTTTCATGGACACAGCTTCCTGAATCTTGGGATCATATTTCTTGGCTCTGAACTTCAGACTTCCCTTGGGGACTTTGGACTTGACTCTCTGACTTCAGACTCCTGGAGTGGGATTTGATTTTTGGAACCCTGGACTTTGTGTTGTGGACTTGATCTTTGTTGGTAGAGTGACTTCCTCTTAGCTTTGTGGGTGAGAACAGTAAGTGAAGCTGGCTTCTCTCATTGACCTCAGTTGTCAAAGTCACTGGGAGGGTTGCAAGTGGCAATCAGGTGACCCTGGGATGCTGCAGCTGTTGTAAATGTCTGAGAGTTTCCAAGTGTCCAAATTTTGCTCAGATGACTGCAAGGATGCTGTGACACTCATAAATGCTAAAACCGGCCAGAAGTCACTTTGTTCAGCACAGCCGTAACTTCAAATGGTCATTAAAGAAATGGTCATAAATTGTGAACTACCTGTAATTTCTCCCAATACATCTGGTCCCAAGACAACTTGAAGCTCTCAGCCTCAAACGGTCATTAAATGAAAGGTTATAAATTGAGATCCACCTATAATTTCTCCTGAAGTCCATGATTCTAGGAAAAGTTGAAGCTGTCAGCCAGAGTTGGAGAAGACAGACTAAAAGAAATAACGTGTAAGGACCCAAATGAATTCTAAAATGCAGTTGAGCATGACCTTAGCTGAGAAGACTTTAAGCACTGCAGGTATGGACCGTGAAATGAAAGGATTGTGATGCTGAGGGTGATTTCCCAGTGTTTATGATGTTTTCATTCTCCATGAACACAGATGTGGGCTGACACTTAGGTTGCAGTATTATTATTAAGATTTATGGAAGAGTCCATTCTATTGAACTCAAGATTTTCATCTCCACTGAGGTACAGATGGGCCAGTCCACACCTAGATAACCACTAGATACATATTTTTGTGGTCAACTAGTGATTGTCCAGATTTCTGCAGCCCTGACCTGAAAATGCTCTGTGGAGTAGACTGCATTATTTGTAACTCAAAGCAGACTAAGCAGTTTTGCTGCACAACACTTAGCAAATGTTCTATGTGCTCTCCTCCAGTTTCCATGTATTGCAATGGCAAACCCAAAACCAAGAATAACAGATGGTACTTCTCTCAAGCTGAGTTCTTCATTGTTTCACACCAATAGACAAAATCTTGCCAGACTGACGATTCTTCTACCTGCATCTACAGTATACTCTGTTAACCATTAAGGAGGGACTGTCTTCACCCTCTTTCTCTTACACTTGATATCTGGGCTAAGTTGTCTCTTATTCCTCTGGAATGCAGTGTCTCCTTCCTTGGAAGCCATCTCCTCACTACATTCCATCACGTCTAGCATGGAGATCACAGGAATTGACATTAATTAAAAATTAATTTCAAGATAGTGTGATTACAATTTTGATTATGTGCAAAAAAGTCAGTTATGATCCTTAGCAATCACATTTGTTTGTTTATTTATCAGATTTAGAGACCATTCATCTCAGTCAAAGAACATTTCTGAGTGGTGTACAATTAAATTAGATAAATCTTTTCTAGGATGGGGTTACATAATAAATGTGAGTAAATCCTCCTAAAGATCTAACATACTTTTTTCTTTCAAAGGAGAGAAAGGGTCATTTTTCTCTCCAATAGTATGATTTTGCTACCAAATTTCAGCAGTAGGATACGGAAAAGGCTCTCAGAAACCTGGAAGTGGGATGGTGTATCCATACCCATAATCTCACACTGTTACTATAGAAAGTTAGCACCCTCCCCTCTCCTAAAAGAATGAAATATTTTGAGAACTATTAAAAAAACAATATTATATTTCCCTAAAGAGAGAAATGGAGAAACATATCCTTAGAAAGCAGCCCCCACCTTTCTTAATAGCCCTCAGCAGATGTTAGCACTTAAGAGATAAAGAGTTAGATAGCTCTATTCATAAGCAAATACTCTCAGCCAAGGTTCAGAAAACTAGGATTAACCCTCAGCCACAATAGGAATTATGCAATGCCCATTCATTGCATCAACAGTCCAAACTTCAACCAAACTTAGCTCAGACAACCTACAGAGCCAGCTATGACCCCTACATAACCCCTACAACAGCCAATAGAATACATGTTCTTGCACAGGAACAGGAAGTTCAAGAACAAAGCCCAAGAAAAGGTATAAATACCCCTCACTCTCAACTCCATATGTTCAGCTGAACCAGTACCCAAACCATGTGGTCCTGTTCATCAATAAATGGACCCTTTTTCCAATCAGCCTTCAGCCTCCATTTTGTCTCCAGTGCCTTTCTCACGGCTTGGAACAGAACCAGGTGGATATTTCTTCCAACGCTACCTTTCCAGAAATTTAAAATATATTTGTTCTGTATTACTTTATTCAAATACGAATGAATTAGCAAATGACTCAGTGGTTTTTAAGATGCAACTGAAGCCATAAGTCAGTACTAATGACAGCACCAATTAATGGACTGTAGATTCCTTCTGACTCCATTAATATTCAGCTCAGACATGATAAAAGCTAAATCCACCAAGATATGCTGGCACATGATTCAAGATAGTCAGGCCATAAACTTTACCTCTTTCTATCTTTAGAATATACCAGGCTTCAATTCGGAGGATGGGGGTGAATAGAACTGCTCAAAAATAATGGTGCATTAATGAAAAGTGTCCTTCAGTTAAGAAGAAAAATGGGTAGATAGTAGGGAAACATGAACCCAGGATTAAAATTAATTCAGAGTTAACTTCTCAACTCTCTCTTGTTTCAATTATTGTCTCTCATTTGGGGATTTTACAATATGCAGCAAAACAAAAAAATAAATACTAGCCTTGCGATTCATGTGTTCAACTTTTAGAGATTTATGTTAGTTAGCACATGGTGAAGACCAGTTGTTTCAAATACAAGTACACATTTGTGGAACTTCTATAGAAGTTCTTCTAGTTTCATCGAATAGATTTCCATTCCTTATTTTAAAAAAAAAAACAACAAGCAAATAAACAGTATTAATGGGGAAGTATTAGGATGACTAGAGCTTTGGACCAAGGCTACAAAATGTGTTTCAGAGGGCCATTCTGTCATTCATTAATGGAGATGTCTATTAAGGAAGGAAATGTGGTACAGAGAAGAAGGAAGGAAGGAAGGAAGGAAGGATGGATGGATGGATGGAAGGAAGGAAGGAAGGAAGGAAGGAAGGAAGGAAGGAAGGAAGGAAGGAAGGAAGGAAGGAAGGAAGGAAGGAAGGAAGGAAGGAAGGAAGGATAGATGGATGGTGGATAGATGGATGATCTCCAAGGTCCCTTCCAATTCTGTTATTCTATGAGGATAATAGAGGAGTAATCCAATGTAACTAAATGAATTAATCATATTGGATACGAAATAAATAGAGGACAAAAAAAATGCCTCTTCTTTTCTCATAGCCATTAGTTCTGCCATATATGGTAGCACACACAAATGTGTTACGCTACACAGAGAGAGGTTTATGGCAGTGAATCTCCAGCATTGGATTTCACTGGAGAAGACAATCCTTTATGAAGAAATCAAGGAAGGTGGGCATCGCAGAAGATTTGTGCCATTTTTACACATGTTGTTCTTATTTTATGCTATCCCGGGGAAGGATATTTAAATTCAGGTTTCTCTTTCTCTGAATAAATAAATTTTCTTGTGAAGCAGAAGGTGACTTTCAGGTATCTCTTCAAAATCTAGAGTTTGTAGATTGGAATCTCTTGTCACAAGGATATTTCAATTCATAAACTGACATTTCAGTGATATTTCTTATTTGATGAATGACGCTCGGGGTTGCGGTTGCATACACAGGAGGGATTGGCATTGTGTGATAAGATTCTCTTCTTCCACATTCTTTTCTCCTGGCAATGTTGTGGCAGATGTAATATTGAATAGAATGAGGTGTGACTTTTTCTATTCACAAGGTCATGCTGCAGCAACATCACTTTTCTATGCACTCTACAAAGCTGGGCTCACATCCGAAATGTTTTGGAAGATAGGCTTCAGACCCTGGGCAAGTATGATCACAGCCCCTTGTCTGCTTTTCATTAAAGTAGCTCCACTTTTTCCAGACTTAAAAAAAAAAGTTGTGACTGCTTTAAGAGGTACATTCATTGTTTTATTTAGTTTCCTAGTATGGCTTATTTAGTATCCTATGATTGTCACTGAATGTTGTATCTTATGATTTATGATGAGTGTATTTTATGATTATAATCATGGTTTGTCACTTGTTGCTTATAATGTACACTGAGGGTTTATAATGTACACTGAGAGACAAATTCCTTGTGTGTCCAATCACACTTGGCCAATAAAGAATATTCTATTCTTTTTTTTTTGAAAATTTTATTGATTTTTCAAAACAAACATAAATGAACAAAACATAAAACATAAAAACATAAAACATCTTTTTTGAAAGCAACATAATCCCGGGTTACATCTCTTCGTACAGACACAAATTCAAGCTCATGCTCATTTTTATATTCCATTCCATATCTTATTACTATTCTACATTTTCTATATAGTTTCTCCCCTCTTTTAACTTTCTTAATTTTATTTTATTTATTTCATCTCAATTCAAATCATTGTACTTATATTCTTTGTCTGTCCTGTTTCAACTGTCTACTATCTTTTCTCATTAAACAAAATTTCTCCTGTAATCACTGATTGGAGTATGATGCCTTTATATTTTTCCCCTAAAATTATAACACGTAATATAAAACATAACTTCCATTCGGATTCTGCTTGGTACATTCTAAAACTACACACTGTATTTTGAAAAAAGAAAAAAATTATAAATGTATAATATAATTAAAACAACAATCCATACCAATTCAATTCTATCATTAATATTAATATTCATTTAAATCTTAATGTTTTACACATTACTTTTCAGATAAGTATCATACTTCTATGGGAACACTTATAAACTTCCCATAGTTAATTCCCCTCCACTTCACTTATATTTTATAAAACATTGAGTAATTAAAATGTTCCTGTTCCTTCCTAATTCAATTCTCTCATTTATTTTATTTCATTTATTTTGTTCACAAAAGTTTCACTAAATTACACTGATTATTTTATCCCACATTTTAATCATATGTTTCCAATTTTCTAACATTATTTCTATTACAAATATAACAATACAATCTTATGTACCTTCATAGAATCCCTTTTTCAATTAAATTTTCTAACATTATCTCTGAATGAGTCCTGTTTCTTTACATCTTGCTCCAAACCTTTGTAACTTCTCTTCCTTTCCTTCTTCCCTTTCTTCTTCTCTCTCCCCTTTTTACCCCCCTGTCTCTCCACCTCCATTTCCCTCTTCTGTATTCCCCTTTTCTGTTGCTTTCCAACTTTATATCCACTTTTCAAATTATTTTTCCCTTTTTTGGCTGTTTTTTTAAGTCTTAAATTCTCCATTCTCTTTCCCCCCGTTCCCCTTTCTTCCCCAAATAGAGTTACTTGTTCATTAAAGATGGCTTCTTTGTCCCAATCTTCTAGTTGCGCAATCTTTTCTTGTTGTTTCTCATAGGTGCAGATTGCCATTTCTAAGAATTGAAAAACGGAGCCAAAGAAGCCCTTCCCTTCTTGTGTCTCTTCTTTATATTTTTTAAATTCCATTTTCATTTCATCCAGAAGTGATGCCATTGTAGAATTTTTTTAAACAGCCACCCAATTGTTTTTAGTCATTCAAATATAATATCCAAAAATCCCAAAGTCACCAAACAATCCAAATACACACAAACTGTTTCTTTTTACACTTTCTTCTTTCTTCACTTTCTCTTCCTGGGGTTACTATTTAGTTACAAAGTTCCAGTTAAAATGTATCTTTTAGAAGTCTTATTGAGATTTTATATTAAATTCTTTTGGAGTCCAGGCAGTCTCCTCCTTCCAAATCCTCCCCTTATTCTTTTCCTCTCCCTTCCTCCTTATAAAAAAAAAAGATTTTTTTAGTGTCCAGAAATCTTTATTGTCCCTTTGGCATTCAATTATATTTTCAGCTTAATTACCTATTAGTGCCAAAGAGGATTTTTTCGATTTCCTATTCAGTTCTCTTCATTGTCAATGTGAGGAAGAAGAGTGAAGAAAAAAAAACCTTTCCCTTTTCACTTTCTTTTGCTGCTTCCGACTCTTCTTTGGGAGCAATGAAGAGATGGGATCCTGCAAATATAGTGGTTTTTTTTTTTTACATTCATACAGCAATCCTATGAATTCATATGTTTTCTCAATCTTAACCTCTTCCTCCATTTGGGAAGTCCTGTCAGGCAATGTTTACTGTAGCGCCTGACTGGTAGGCTAGTCCCATTCTTCTTTAAACTTCCTGAACAAGAAGGGGAAGGATATTTTTCTCCTATCACTTGGTCTAGGAGAGGAAAATAAAAGAAATCTTAATTTCATTGGTATTTTTTCAAAGGCAACTCCATGTTTCCCTAGTTCACTATTCTGTCAAAGAACTTATTAAAAAAAATAGGTCCACCATTTCAGTATTCTGTCAGTGAACTGTAAAATATAAAACAGTAAAAAAAAAAAAAAGCTAGGGCCATCGTTTCACTTCAGTAACATTGTAAAAAATAAAGCATAAAAGCTCAGCTTTTCATTATTCCATTGATGAACGTATAAAAACAACAAAATTGGCTATAGAAGTAGTTGTGAAAAGGAAAATTACTATGTCATGGGATACAGTAAAGGTAGTCCTTGACGTACGACCACAATTGAGCCCAAAATTTCTGTTGCTGAGCAAGGCAGTTAAAAATTAGATTTGAGTGTTAATAATATGTATAGATTATTATATAAAATGGAAGGTACATTGTAATTGCAGAGGAACAACTGGGCTCATGTTTTATTTATATGTACTATAAAAGAATTTGGGAAGTCATTCTATTTTGTGTCTATTTTTGTTTCCATGTTTTCTTTTTTATTTTATTTTCTCTTTTGCACTTCTATATGCTATTTCTCTCTGACTTCCTTTCTAATCCCTTTCTTGATTATTAGGATATATAGCATATATATATATTTGCCTCCTGGGTGGCTGTTTTTACTTCCAGGAGGCTTCCCTAAGGATCAGGAGGCAAAAAATGGAGTGGGGGGGAGTGCAGGTCCCCCCCCATACCCCCTTTTTCCTCCTGGGCCTCAGGGAAGCCTCCTGAGTGAAGCAGTAAGGCAGCGAGAGGGATCCTGGCACAGCTGATTATCGGAACAGCTGATTGTTGGGAGAAAAAAAAAGAAATACCGAATCAATAGCTTTTTTTGACTACTGGTTCGACCGAACAGTAACATTTTTTACTACTGATTTGCCCGAACCAGTCAGAATACCACCACTGGAGAGGGGAGAAATAGATGGGGTTTGTAGCCAAAACAATAAAACTTTCTTGTCGGAACCCAAGGACATTCCCACAGGTGGCTGGCCAGAGGAGGGGTGAAGTAACCAAGCAACCGGCCAGCTCCTGAATTGGACAGCATGACCAGTGACTTGAGGGAAAGGAGAAACTTTACTCTTAATTATGTGAAAGCCACGGGAACTTTCAGAGTCAGCTTTCAATAGTTGTTGCCAATATGATCTACTCAATAAAACTGCTCTTTGAGGAATCTGCCTGCCTCAGAATTCTAATTTCTATGGGTGCATTACTTGGAATGCTGACATCCTGTTTTTTCAGGCTAGCAATATATCTCTGCTATATAACTATCTCTTAACTTCCCAGAAGTTAAGTGTGGTGTCGGGGGTGGGGGTGGGGGTTCCAGTTCAATGTGTGAAGGGTGAAGGATGTGTGTTTGTGTTTATTTTCATGGTCATGGTCATGATGTACACTGAAGATGGTGTTTGATTTTGTTGTACAAGGTGCAATGACAATAAAGCAAACTAAACTAAGAACATTCCCGTTAGCACACTTTAATGTCTTTTCTATGATGGCTTTTGTTGTCCAATATCCTTAAATAATACCTGTTTGTTCTAGTGTTTAAAGCTTCAGGTTACAAATAAGGAGATGATGAATTTAAGTCCTACCTTAGCTGTGAAAGCCAGCTTGGTGGCCTTGGACCAGTCCAACTCACCTCACAAAGTGTTGCTGTAGAGAAAATAGGAGAAGGGAGGTGTGTTGGATATAGCAATAGCAGAGGTGGGATTCTACCGGTTTGGCCCAGTTCGAGTGAACCAGTAGCTCCGAGGATCAGCGAGGAGTGAACCAGTTTACTCCAATGATCATCTGTTGGGCCCACCCACCTGTCCTGACTCTAGTCTGTGCTTTATATCCTGTTTTTCAAGCTCAGCTGATCTGTGTGGCACAGCAGATTATCAGAGATTGCTGGAGAAGGTCAGTAGCAAATACTCTGTGCGTGTGCTGGCACACTCACTGAACTGGTTTGAATGTTTGGCACACTCACCGAACTGGTTGTTACACCAGATGAATCACACCCTGAGCAATAGCGATAGTACTTAGACTTATATACAGCTTCACAGTGCTTTATGGCATTCTCTAAGCTGTTTACAGAATCAGCATATTGCTCCCAGCAGTCTGAGTCCTCATTTTACCAACCTCAGAAGGATGGAAAGCTAAGTTAACTTTAAGCCGGTGAGTATCAAACTCACAATGGCAATGAGCAGTGAATTAGCCTGCAGTACTGCATTCTAACCACTGTGCCATCACAGTTCCTAGGTTCACAGCCTTGGGTTATTTGTAAAAATAACGGTGGAATACAAATAAATAAATAGACATTTTTTTAAAAAAAAAATCCCTTATGAGCTCAGTTTGTGCCCTTGTGGAAAAAGTTTATTGAATCTCTAGTTCGTGTCCGGCTATACTGCATTTTTATAAAGAAGCAAGAGCCTGCTTTATCGCTTCTTATTTAACAAAGTACCTAGGGAATTCTGATTTATTTCCTGTGCTGCTGTTATCATCAGCCCAATATGAATCAGTTTCTATGAAGGTGGCCACGTTTTGCTGTGCTATTTGTAAAACAGACACTCTTTGATTGTATCAATGATCTAGCCGTAAGCTTATAGGGTTTCATTTTATTTCATCTTCAACTGTTAACTCAGTGTCCATAATAAAGAACTGAGACTCTCTATTGCTTATATGGTAGGCTTTGTGGGGAAACATTCAAGACTATCAAAGCTTTATATATTACTTGGATTCTGTTCCAGTTAAAATTATTATCCCCATGTGCAGATACTTCAAATGTTTATTTGGAATCATTCTCTATATAAATATCCGTGCTTTGATTAGCAACGTTTCTGAAAGTTGCCTCTTCTCTATTGCAAACCGGTGTACGGGTAGTCCTTAACTTACAACCCACAGTTGAGCCCCAAAATTTATGTTGTTACATGAGACATTTGTAAAGTGAGTTTTGTCCCATTTTACGACATTTCTGGCCACAGTTGTTAAGTGAACCACTGCAGTTGATAAGTTAGTAACACAGTGAATCTGGCTTGTCCGTTGACTTTGCGTGTCAGAAGGTTGCAAAAGGGTATCGGATGAACTTGGGACAGAGCAACGATCGTAAGTATGAACCTGTTGCCGAGCATCTGAATTTGGATCACATGATCACAGGGAGGCTGCAAAGGTTGTAACTGTGGAAAACAGTCATAAATCACTTAACAGTCATAAATCACCCCTCACATCCCAGACATAAACTGTTTCAACTCCTTCCCTCAAAACAACGCTATAGAGCACTGCACACCAGAACAGACACAAAGACAGTTTTTCCCCAAACGCCATCACTCTGCTAAACAAATAATTCCCTCAACACTGTCCAACATTTACAAAGTCTGCACTACTATTACTATTAATCTTCTCAGCGCTCCTTATCACCCATCCCCTCCCACTTGTGACTGTAATACTGTAACTTTGCCACTTGTATCCTTACAATTTATATTGACTGTTTCCTAGTATGATTTGATTGCTTATTGTACCCCATGACTATCATTAAGTGTTGTACCTGATGATTCTTGACTCTTGATGAATGTATCTTTTCTTTTATGTACACTGAGAGTATTTGCACCAAGACAAATTCCTTGTGTGTCCAATCACACTTGGCCAATAAAGAATTCTATTATATTCTATTTTCAGTGCTGTTGTAATTTTGAACTGTCACTAAATGAACTGTTGTAAGTCAAGGACTACTTGTGTTAAAAATCAAGTTTAAAAAGCAGGAGTTTTATATTAAACAGGTGAGATCTTCAAACTCTCCAGTGTTTCCCATTGGGTTAAGCCTGACTTTGATTTTTAAAAAAACATTAATATGTTGGACACAGAGGAAATGCACTTGCTTTGAGATTAAAGATTTGGCATATTTAGAGAGGGTATGCACTGAAATTTATATTCTTGTCATCTGGCCAGTTAGAAATGGCAGATTTTGCACATTTTCTTGCTGCTGTATAGCTCTTCTAAAAGTCAGGATTTTTGAAAAAAAAAAAAAATTTTTTTAAGGGAAATAACTGCTATTTATCTGTAACAGGGTTGAATATCTAATGATTTAAAAAAATCTATATTTGTTCTGGTGGCCCTCCAAGCGAGAAGCAAATATCTTATATGAAATGGGCATAACATGCTGGGATTTAGCTATATTAAAACGTATTAATCAGCTTGATCGTGCTTTATTGCTGATGATGATGACCAAGCCAAATCAATTCAGTAAGCTTTATAAGCACAGCTACTGTTTGTTGTCTACATTTCAAGAGGGAAATTCAGCCAAATCTTCCAGGGCACAGAATTTTCAAGCCAAAAAATCTATGAGAAGGGACTAATGTCTCCAAATTTAGCATCCATACCTCTGATAGTAATTATACATCAATCAGCATTATCTTGATTTGCTGAGAAAGTAGATCCAAACACTCAGGGAGAAGTTATCTTTTAACTAGACTAGTCTTCAGTCCAGTGGTGCATTTCAAATATTTTTATCACTGGTTCGGTGGGTGTGGCTTGGTGGGCACGCTTTGCATGTGTGCGCGCACTGCGCGCACACGCGTGCCAAATGTGCACTTTGTGCAGGCACAGAGGCATTCTGACTCACCTCTTGCAAGCCTGCACTCTCCCTGTTCCTTCAGCAGCTGCAACGCGGCAATCTGCTTGCCGTGCAAAGCAGCTGCGCTTCAAAAGCAGGACATAAAGGTTAGGATGGGACCCCAGGTGCGCCCAACAGCAGAGCATTGGAGAGAACCGGTTCAATCTCTGCTGTTCATCCCCGCTACTGGCTCGGCAGAACTAGTAGAATACCACCACTGCTTCAGTCATTAAAGTTTAACCTAAGTGCATTTCCCCCAATAAATCTAAAACATCCTAAGCAGTGATGGGATTCAAAAAAATTTACTACCGGTTCTGTGGGCATGGCAGGGGAAGGATATTGTAAAATCTCCAGTCAGAGGTGGTATTTGCCGGTTCTCCAAACTACTCAAAATTTCCGCTACCGGTTCTCCAGAACTGGTCAGAACCTGCTGAATACCACCTATGATCCTAAGAGAACAGTTTGCTCCAACGAATTGTTAAACTTGTGGCTATGTTAAGATCTTGCTTTAAATCTTTTAATTTTATTTGGGCCAGGCACTGATTAAACTCTGTTGTTCTAAGTTCTTCATCTGGGTTGGATTTAAAGTCTGAGGATTAGATAGAATTTAGGCTAGAACTTAGTAATTTGAATGCAATACTGCAGGCTAACTCACTGCTCACTGCCAGGAGTTCGATCCTCACCAGCTCACGGTTGATTCAGCCTTCCATCCTTCCGAGATCAGTGAAATGAGGACCCAGATTGTTGGGGGCAATATGCTGCCTCTGTCAACTGCTTAGAGAGGGCTGTTAAAGCACTGTGAAGAGGTATATAAGTCTAAGTGCTATTGCTGTATATTAATCTACCTTCCACTCTTCTTATTCTAGTTAGATTACTTGTGGGTTCCTTTTATCTGGACTTCCAGTCCTCTGTGCAAATGAGCAGAGGCCAGAAACACAAGAATGAATTATTAGCCAGCATTGTGCTGCAGCAGCTGAAAAAGCCAACGCAGTCCTAGGTTGCATCAAGAGAGGGATAGCGTGAAGATCTTAAGAAGTGGTGGTACTGCCCTATACTGTACAAGTGAGACCACACTTGGAATATTGCATCCAGTTCTGGCCATCAAGATATAAAAAAGGTGCTGAGGCCTACAAGGAGGGCAGAGAAGAACAAGAAAGATGATAAGGGATCTAGGGGTGTTAAACTCAAGGCCTGTGGGCCGAATCTGGCCCACGGGGTGCTTAAATCTGCCGCGTGGGGCCAGCCTGGAACTATCAAAGGACTGGCCTGCGGTGCCTCTGGCACTAAAATGGGCCCCTCTGCCAGCCAAAAACCAGGCCCAAAATGGGTCAAAAAATGGGCCAAAACAGCCCAAAAATAGGCCTGAAAACAGCCTGAAAACGGGCCACATGGCCTGTTTTTTGGCCGGCAGCGTGCTGCAAGAGGCATCTGCCCTGCTCCCCTGCCACCCTAACTGCCCCCCCTTCCCCACTGCCACCGCTGGAGACCCGCAGAGGAGAATTAAAATGCTGATCTGGCCCTCAAAGAAATCCAGTTGGACAACCCTGGTCTAGGGACTAAACTGTATGGTGAATGGTTAAGGGAACTAGGTATGCCTAGCCTAATGCACAGAAGGAGTAGCAGTAATATGATAAATGTCTTCCAGTACTTGAATGTACCTGTCACAGAGAAAAGGGGGGACAACTTATTTTCCAAAGCACTTGTGGGCAGGACAAGAAGCAATGGGTGGAAGCTCATTCAACAGATATCCAAAGTGGAACTGAGGAGAATTTTTTTCTGACAGTAATTAATTGATGGACTAGCTTGCATCCTGAAGTTGTGGCTGGGGGTCTTCAAGCAAAGACTGTCCTGGATGGAAAAAGGTCTCCTGTGTTGGTCAGAGGGTTGGACTAGAAGGCCTCTGAAGTCCTTTCCAGCCCTATGGTTCTACGATACTGTGACTATTGAAGATTTTGAAGAGCCACACTGACCAAAATAACATTATCTATTGAATATAGGCTTTATCCTAATTTGAGGCGAACATCTCCCACTGTTTTTGTAAACCTCCTTTCCATGTGGAATTTTCCCTCAAGATTTTCTGGGTCCAAATCCATTGGAATCAATTATCACAATCGGAAGAACCAGTCATTTACATGTAATATTTGTTGTTTTCTCTCTGCAGAGACACCGAAGAGAGTGAACTTTACCAAACCCCGAATAATGAACTGTAAGTATAAACAGTGGAGGGATAAAAACAATGCTTTGGTTTTTGTCTGAAGTGTAATACACCATTGGAGGAACTGCCTGCAGGTCATGGAAGACTAGCTTTTCCTAGAGAAAAGAAACTTTTGCGGAGAAGGAATGAACTTCCAGGTATATCCCAGGGGTCAGCAGTATATCCATCATCAATAGAGGTAGTCCTCGACTTACAATTATTTGTTTAGTGTCTGTTCGAAGTTACAGCGACGCTGAAAAATAGTGACCTGTGATAATTTTTTCATATTATTGTGGCAGCATCCCTATGGTCATGTGATCAAAATTTGGACATTGGGCAACTGGCATATATTCACAGCAGTAGCAATAGCAACAGCATTTAAACTTATATACCGCTCCATATTGCCTTACAACCCTCTCTAAGCGGTTTACAGAGTCAGCATATTTGCCCCCAACAATCTGGGTCCTTATTTTACCAACATCGGAAGGATGGAAAGCTGAGTCAACCTTGAGTCAGTCAGGATCGAACTCCTGGCAGTTGGCAGAGTTGGCCCTACAATGCTGCATTCTAACTACTGTGCCACCACAGCTCATATGATGGTTGCAGTATCCCTGGGTCATGTAAACAATTTTTGCAACCTTCTGACAAGCAAAGCCAGTTGAGTTAATAAGTGAAACTAACAACTGTGTTACTAACTTAACAACTGCAGTATCCACTTAGCAAACTGTAGTGAGAAAAATCGCAAAATGGGGCAAAAGTCTCTTAACTTTTGTCTTGTTTAACAATTGTTTAAAATTTGGGGCACAGTTGTGATTGTAAGTCAAGGACTACTTGTACCCTCCCATGACATTCACAGTCTCCCAAATTAAAATTAAATGTACCTTTAGCAAGTAATGCTTGGACTTCATGACATGCTAAGCTTAGATGAGTGAATTCTCATAAAATGCAAGGGTCATATGTTATTTTAAGTGACTGGTTGTCAACCCCTGGTATATCGTGTCATATCAACTGATGCCATGTTTATGCCTCTTTAATTGCTATGGTTGCCTTGCTATAATTTGTGCTTTTTTAAAAGAACCTGATGATTTTCCATCAGAAATCTCTATGCGTCCCCCAGAATTACAATCAAAAATAACTTGTGTGGTTAAGATATGCAAAAGCTAGTATCAAATCTCATCCACATAATCTTCATAAATGCATATTTGTATATAGGCTCACTGCTTACCTATAGGATGTCCTACCTGTGTTGCATCTATTTATAAAGCTACCATTTGTAAATTACATTTACAAAATAACCACACAAGTTATTTTGGTATTGTCTATCTTTAAGGAATCCATTGTGGGAAGAAATATCCATCTGGGTCAGTTCCAACCCGGGGAGAAAGGCACTGGAGACAAAATGGAGGCTGGAGGCTGATTAGAAAGTGGGTCCATTTATTGATAAACAGAACCACATGGATTCTGGGCAGCTGACAAAATGGAGTTGAGAGGGGGATTTATACCTTCTCTGGGCCTTGCATTTGAGTTCCTGCTCCTGTGCAAGAACATGTGTTGTCAGATTCCTATGGGGTCATGTAGTGGTTATGTAGGGGTCATAGCTGGCTCTATAGGCAAAGTACAAATTCTAGATGTTTGTGCTAAGTTTGGTTGAAATTTGGACTGTTAATGAAGGGTGTTGAACAATTCCTATTGCAGCTTAGTGGCTTTTCCCTGTGTGGGATCCTGAATGAGGGCTAATCCTACCAACCTACCTTTGTTTCAAAATATCCTGTCTTGAATGGACTACCAAATCTTCATTTCTAAAAGGTGGCCTCCTCAGTTTGGTTTCTGAATGGGCTGGCCCAATCTTTCTTAATGGGCACAAAATATCTGCTGGGGCTATTAAGAAAATGGAGTTTGCTTTCTGCCTCTAAAGAAACATGTTTCTCCATTTCTCCCTTTGGGGAAATATAATAATCTTCCCTTTTTAATATTCCTCAAAATATTTCATTCTTCTAGAAGGTGAGGGGGCTTCCCACATCACAATAAGTCTTAGTTGGTAATAGGTTATGTTTTGAAGGGTCCTTGGTGCTCGCTGAGCATGGTTGTTTTCTTGCAGATATTTCATTACCCAAGCCTCGTGTTATAATTTGGGTAATGAAACATTTGCAAGGAAACAACCAAGTTTCCAGAGAGCACCAAGGATCTCTCATTTCATCTTTGAACTACGGATATTCTCTTTTATGGGCAGCTACTGTTTTATAGGCCGCAGTCTGTTGAAGGCAGTATCTGGGAGAGGTGTAAAAGGCCAATTAACCCTCTACAATTCTGGCAGGGAGATGATAACTTTATTGGCTTGATGCAAATAGGTTAAGAAAGTTGCATGCCTGGGGATTCTTATCTCTTATGACTTTGCTGGCCTTGCCTGTAGTAAATTTGTAGGGAAGAAAAGACTGGGAAAAGGGAAGTAATTCAGCAGTTCTCTTATCTGATCTGGCTTTGCTGGGATAGGGTTTCCAAAGAAGTCAGAGAACAGGCCTTTGCATAACAAGCAGGGTACTTAACTTAATTAGCCTGTTAGATTGATTAGCAAAAGCCAGGCAAATTTGAACTTGCAAGCAGCTGAACAAGCAAACAAAGGAAAGGAAAGCTAAACAAAACACCTACCTCTAAGACCACTTAGAGAGCCATATAAATGATCAAAGTATTTCTGCTTTAAATAAATCTTTTGAAGGTATCCAATTAAGAAAGCAATTGATATTTGCAGTCCACATTTGCTTCTGTTCCCACCTCCCCCTTACCCCTATTGTGTTACCCATTCACCTTTATATGTTCTTTTCAGAAATCTATATGAAAATATTTATATGTTTTTCACTTAAAATACAATGGAGACTTCCTCATATGGTGTTTTTTTTCCTAGGGTGGAAAATTATGTTATGTGATCTGAAAAGGTGAATGTGGAAGGACAATTGCCTTTTGAGTTAATGTATATTGGGAAATGCAAGTTAAGGGTATTAAATGCAAAGCCAAGGGTTGTCTCCCTCTTTGAAAAGAGCCAAGTCCAAAAAGAGCCAAGTCCAAAGAGCCAAGGTTATAGTTCTTAATTGGAGACCCCTTTTAATTATCCTGGCAAAGAAACCTGGAAATTTTAGAATCATCAACCATGGCTGTGACATGGCACCAAAGTAGAATTTCAGGAAGCAAAGATGGGTTTGGTTTTTTTTGCATTGCATTTATGGTACAGGTAGTACTCAACTTAAAATAGCATTTAGCAATAACACTTAAATTTATATACCACTTCATGGTGCTTTACAGCCCTCTCTAAGTGGTTTACAGAGTCAGCATATTGCTCCAAACAATCCTCATTTTATCAACCTTGGAAGGATATTAACTTAGAACCCATCAGGATCAAACTGTTGGCAGTTGGTAGAATTAGCTTGCAATACTGCATTCTAACCACTGCGCCACTACAAATGTTTAGTGAAGTTACCAATGTTTATTTGCAGTTACCATAACATTGAAAAAAGTGGTTTATTGTTGTGGCTGGGGAAGGTTCTGATGGACGCTCTGTATCAGAAGCAGAGATAGAGCCAGGGCCATCCAACATTTTCAGAGTCGGAGATAAGTGGGAAGAAGAACAGCTGGGGCCTGTATCAGAAGCAGAGATAGAGCCAGGGCCATCCAACATTTCTCAGAGTCGGAGATAAGTGGGGAAGAAGAACAGCTGGGGCCTGTTCCAGATGCATGTATGTGCAGAGCTGTCAGGAGAGAACAACTGAGGAACAGGAACTAACTCAGGAAGAATGGTATATCATGGTATGTAGGAAAGAGTTTGGGAGACAGAAGGAAGAGCCACAGACTAGACACCAGTCAGATAAATTGCAGTTGAAAAACATGGCAAAATATCTCAGAAGGGACCCTTACTAGTTTCTTGTACTGTAAATATGGGAGGGGGCAGAAGTACTTTCAGACTTGTAAGATTCTGTTAATATAACCTTACAATAAAATTAGACCAGCACTTTATATATTTCTTGTCTAAATTACATCACAGGGGTGACAAGAGGAACTTTTAAAACTTGCTTATACAATTATTAAAAGTATGAGGTTGTGGTTTGGGTTTCTTTTTTTGAGGGAAGGGGGAAATGGGGGTAGTTTCCAAATTCCTGAAGTCAGTCTTGAGTCACTGATAATCATGCCAACCAAATTATAGGATGTGTTATATTCTTTTCCTCTGAAATTTTGCAAAGTAGTATTATGCTGAATGGAAAAACAACCCAGCCAATCATAAGACAGCTTTCTGTGATCAGGGGTGGGGGAGTAAACTGCATCTTCATTGAGCTATTGTGACTTGTCCAAAAGAATTCTTGGACTGAACTTTTTTACATCCTGATCTTACTGAGTTCCAAAAAGGTGGCTTGTAACTTGAGTGCCTTCTAGATCAAATAGGAGGGACATCTGAGCTTTTGAGAAAGGACTATATTTCTAAGTTAAAAAGTTACTTTTAAAAATAACAGTGATTGTTGTTGTTTTATCAATGTCTATCTTCCCTATCACATATCCTTAAAGAACTACAAATCCCATTCTTTATTGACCATTATCTCTATGATCAAAGTGGTAGCTATTCCTGAGAACACTTACAGAATTGGATGGTCTTTAAATCAATCAACTTTTGGAATAAAGCCTTGATTTGGGCTTCCAGAGATTTTTAAAAAATGACCCAAAGAATATAAGGTTACCCTCTGGGTTGGATACATCATATTGCTTCACCACAATACTCAATCTGATTATTTTTGCATGATTATTCTTCTCTGTCTTAAAATCCTGTTTTTCCTTATCTATTTAGCACAACGCTTGCAGAAAGAAACTAAGCTCTGCTCAGGATAGTGCTATGATTTAAGTGACTTTAAAATGTAAAACTGCATATGCTGCACTTTTATCTGGAACATAAAATTGTTCAGAAATATAGAAGTAGTTGTAAATTTGGGACAGCCAAGGTTGGGGGCAGAGGAGAAATTTAGTTGGGTGTTTTCACATCTGTGGCACATCACCATGAATCTTAGCTTTTAAGATGGCCTGTCGCCCTGCTCCTGTTTATAACACAGTCCTTTTATAGCAGTCGCATCCTTTTGAACTCTGATTCGAGTGACTTTGAGGATACCTATAAGCCCCTCAAGTGGCCTCAACAAACCTTTAGACAGCTAACAACCAGATGACTGCAAAGAATATAAACCCTTTCAATTCCCCAATCAGAATGGAAGAAGCTTCTGGGATGAGAAGTGAAACCTTTTCAAGGAAAAAAACAAACCAAGAAAGTCCAGTTGCTTTTTGGAAAAGCACTTCTGAGTATTGCACCATGCACCAATATATGGTTGAATTGTGGATGGACAACCTGGAACATAGGAGCCACCATCAGCTGCAGAACCAAAGGCAGCCCCATCCTCTTTTCTCAATGACCCCTGTGCCATGTAGAGCAGAAGATACAGATTAAAAGAGTTGGAAGAGACCTTGTAGGTCATCTAGTCCAACCCCCCCCACCCCGCCCAAGCAGAATACCAAGTAATCTTTTACCAAAAGCCAGTCAGCACCCCAATAGCAATAGCATTTAAACTTATATACCACTTCATAGAGCTTTAAAGCCCTCTCTAAGTGAATTTATTGCCCCCAAGAATTTCGGGTCCTCGTTTGACTAACCTCAGAAGGATGGAAGGCTGAGTCAACCTTGAGCCTGGAGGGATTTGAGCTGCCAAATTGCAGGCAGCCAACAGTCAGCAGAAGTAGCCTGCAGTACTGCATTCTAACCACTGCACCACCGAGGCTCCTTGGACTGATTTGCCCAAAGTCTGCAATGGGTCACTGGGAGGAAGGAGAAAAACTTGTGGTCTCTTTCTTCTACCCAATAACCTTACTCAGGATTGCATGGGACAAATATTTGTGAGAGGTTACATTTTTTCAAATGAAAGCAACTTCAATGCCTCGATGTTGACCCTGATCTCCCAAATGATCAAATTAACTAGTAGGACTCTCCATGCTTTAAAAGGATTCAGAGGTTACTGATCCTGAAAAAAAAAAATACAGCTATTCCAAGTAATCCATTCAGATTGAGGAGTGAATTGCTTAAAGCAAGTCTCTCTGCAGAAGCCTGAAAGATATTGAACTTCTTTAATTCATGAATAGCAAAGAGGGTGTCTAAAACGGCTCTAATTCCTGCCTCTCTGACAATGCTGAAATTCGTCCTGTTTAAGACTCATAAAATGCTCCCCAAATCTTTCACTGATGTAAGTGCTGCAGATTTATGAAACATCCTTCATTGGCATTAATTTGCTCTATAACTCTGCAGCCTGTCTTAGCTTGCGCTGTAAGGGAGCCAAGGTGGCATGACCTATTATATCCAGAACTTGCTCATCCGTGGGCCAATGGTTTCAAGCTCCCATTTCACAGCGCCTGATGCCTTGGGAGCAGATGTCGGTTGCCAATGAAGCTGAACTGAAATTTCCACCTACCGCTAAGTTAAATCAGCACAGCTTCCAGGAGCTCTTTTATAATCCTGTTTTTTCCAGGTTTGTTTAGGTGTTGTAATTGTCAAGTCAGGGTGTAAAGTTGACTCTGAAAGCAGTGAACAAAAAGGAGGGTCATTTTTATCCCACTTGGTGGACATGTATAAAAGCTAGAAAATGTTGCGTTCAAATACATAAAGTGATTCAAAGGTTTTTCAGTTTCAACTTTCTCATATTTTAAAGGTTAACCTTCAGTTGAAACCAGAAACTTTTCCTCCTGGGACGGACAGATAAAAGAGTTAGAAAAAGAGCCACGGAGCACTATTTTTATACTGTTTATGGCAACTGCAGTGAGATTATTGTTTGCACAGAAATGGAAAGATTTGGCAATGCCTTCAGTAGAGGAATGGTTGGCGAAGATGACAGAACTTGCTGATATGGCTAAATTGACTTGTTTGATTTGAGAAAATGCAATATCTACATTTATTGGTGACTGGAAAACCCTTATGATCTTTTTGCATCAAAAAAAATGAACTCAATAATTTATAGTTTTGATGAATAGACAGGATAGATCGTAGAAAGAAGAGAGTCATAATATAACTTTAAAGAGAGAGGATAAAATATAATTATATTTACAAAATCTGTGACTATCAGAAACCCCTATTTATCTTTCTTTATATTCTATTTTACCTCTATTTTTTCTTTATGCATGTTAGCGTTTTCTTTTTTTCCCTCTCCCTTTCTCTTTTTTCTCTTTCATTCTATTTTTATTTGTAGCAGTTCTTATCACTGTTAAAACTTTCAATAAAAATATATCAAAACATAAATTAGACTGGACCACATCTGAATATTTTCACTGGAAAGTCTTTTATATATTTCTTAAGCTGAAAACCAGCCAGGTGACCAAGCAGTTGCCAAGGTGAAATAGAACGTTCTTTTTCACTTTAAGTTTTGTGTGTGGGTATGCAGGTGTGTGTATGTTTCAGGTGGTTGGGATGTAGCCTATGAGACATCCTTGCTCCATCTCTTGATGGAATCACGAGGCTACAAATCTATATTTATTTGCAATATTTATCAGACAGCAAATGTACCTTTTATTTTATTTGCATGCACAGGCTGGGCTCCCAGGTTCAGTTTTTGACATATTTAGTTTTAAATACAATGTGGGGGAGGAAGGGGCTTGCTGAGAATAGGCCATTTAATCATTGCGGATTTGAATAGGTTCTCAATCAGTATACTAGCCAGGCCTGTGTGTTAGAACATAGAATAATAGGGTTGGATGGAAACTTGGAGGTGTTCTAGTCCAGCCCCCTACTCAAGCAAGAGATCCTACACCATTCTGGACAAATGGCTATCCAGTCTCTTCTTAAAAACCTTCAGTGATGGAACAACCACAACTTCTGGAGGCAAACTGTTCTACTAATTAATTGTTTTTACTGTCAGGAAATGTCTCCTTAGTTCTAGGCTGTCTCTCTCTCTACCACCCATTATTTTTTGTCCTGCCCTCAGGTATTTTGGAGGATAGATCAACTCTTCTTTTCCATGATAGCCCCTCAAGTACCAGAAGACAGCTATTCATATCATCTCTAGTCCTCCTCTTCATTAGACTACACATACCTATGATGACTTCCAGAATTCTTAGCAATAGCCAGGGGTGGACTGCTGGGGATTCACAGAGGTTGGGGAGAGCCCCTAGCTAAGATTCTGTCCAGTTCAGAAAACCCCCAAATTCCACTCCTGGCTGGCCCTGCCCACTCTGCCCCACTCCTCCCAGGAGTCCCCACACGGCCCGTTTTGAATGCAGATAAGTGCAGGGTGCTCATGGAGGCTTGGAAGGGTGAAAAAGGGGCCTCCCGGAAGTTCGGGAAGGCTGGAAATGGGCCCATTTCTGGCTTCCAGAGACCTTCTAGAGCCTGAGGAGGCCATTTTTGCTCTCCTCGAGACTCAAGGAAAGCCTCCAGAGCCCGGGGAGGGCAAACCTCCCCCCCCACGCCATGGTGCAGGAGGCTGACTAGGCCATGCCCACCAAGGCCACACCCACTCAGCAGCTGGGTAACGCAAAACCAAAAATGTACTCCATGATACCTAAGGAAATGAAAGAGCTATGGAACTATATAGACACAAACCTAGTCAGAGGTTTCATCCAACCTGCAAAATCCAGATTGACTTCCCCCGTACTATTTAAACTCTATGGCACAGTCAATGTTTTGATGTGGTGGTAGCACATTGCAGAACCCTTTGCTAAAAATTTTGAAGCTCACTCCTGGCAATAGCCCTAATGGCCAGAGAGTTCTGGAAATATAAATCCATACATCTGAAGCGCACCTAGTTGAGAACAGCAGGAATAAGTAATAGGAGCTTGCCTCAATAAGATAGCTCCTCATCTTATTTTATCAAGTTGTATCACACTTCAAGAATATATCATATTTATCTGAAAAGACTACTGGGATTACTTGTAAGTTTATGTTTCTAAACTTTATAGAGTATCCATATTTTTCAGAAAGTCCATAAATCTTTGTTGATTTACAACCTAAACTTAAATATATAGTCATCTTGCTATGTAAATGGATTTTTTTTCTAAGTTTTCCCTGGGTTGTAACTCAAAGAAAGAGTGATTTCCCCTTAAAAAAAACCAAAGTCTGGGACAGTTTTTTGGACATGTGCATATTTTCCTTGACAAATTGCACCTGCAAAGACACAATTACAACTCTACAGTCTCACAATATATACTTAATTTCAAAATTTCAAAATAGATCAAAATTATACACATAAATAACATATTCATTAAAAGATGCCTCCTTTTTCTTTTTGATCTTCCTTGTTTATCTCATTAAGTTGGGAAGGGAAAGGATACCCCTTAGCAATGATTTCTTTAAGAGGGTTTTGACTCATCTTAGTTTCTGGCTTAGCCATGATTTAGAAAGAACAGTTCAGCAATTTTATTATCTGCCTGTCAATATTTCACGGCTATTGTCCTCCCAACCAAACCTTATTTATGCTGATATTTGAACAAGGCTGCGTTCAGCCTGATAGGTCCACTAAATTATTGCTAGGGAGGAAAAGACAGTTACTAAAGAAACAACTAAATAATGGTCTACAACACTTGATCTACTAAGCTGTTGTGGCAAAAAGTGTTGTAGATGTTTCTCAGGAACTTGTGCTTTGTGCCAATAAAAAAAAATCTCACAGCATTATGGGAAAGCCAATTAAAATTATTATTATGAAAATACATTATTGACACAGTGGTACACTACAGAAAAGTTCATGATTTCAGATAGAAGGAAGGTTAATATATATGAGTAGAAATTCGCTAAGACATTAAAATGAGAAAATGCAATTATTGCTTGAAATTCTAGTACTAAAAAAGCAATTGAATCAAGTAAAATAGAAAGGATTAGATTAAAGCTAAAATAGAACATGTGTAGTAGGGTTAAACAGTCAAGGCAGGACAAAATTTGATAGTTAGGGGCCTGGAGACTAAAACATATAAAGAACAGTTGCAGCAGTGGTGGGATTCTACCGGTTTGGCCCGGTTCACCCAAACCGGTAGCTCTGAGGATCATCTGTGAGCAAACCAATTCGCTCCGATGATCAGCTGCTGGACCCTCCCACCTGCCCTGGCTCTATACTGCCCTTTATTTCCTGGTTTGAAGCTCAGCTGCTTCACGAGGCACAGCAGATTGCCGCATGACAGCTGTTTGTTGAAGATGCAGGGAGAGCGGAGGATTGCAGGAGAAGATCAGTAGAAAACCCTCTGCACATGTGCAAAGTGTGTGTGCACATGCAAAGCACGCCCACCAAGCCATGCCCACAGAACCAGTGGTAAAAAAATTTGAAATCCACCATTGGGTTGCAGAAATTGGGTATGGCTAGTCTAGAGAAAAGAAGAACTTGGGTGACATGATACCAGTGTTCCAATAGTTGAGGGGCTGCCATGAAGAAGAGGGGATCAATCTATTTTCCAAAGCACCAGAAGGCAAAACAAGAAACAATGGTTGGAAACTAATCAAAAAGAGAAGCAACTTAGAACTAAGGAGAAATTTCCTAACAGTGAGAACAATTAACTAGTTTAATGGCTTTTCTTCAGAAGTTGTAGGTGCTTCATCACTGGAGGATTTTAAGAAGAAACTGGACAGGCAGTTGTCTGACATGGAATAAGATTTCCTGCTTGAGCAAGAGGATGGACTAGAAGACCTCTTCCAAGGTCCCTGCTAACTCTTATTATTATGGATTCTGGATTTAGATGCATAATAATATAGTTCTATAGAAATCTACTCAGAAGTATGAAGAATTCCATCAGATTTGGAAGCGAATTGCAGCATTTCTTTTTCTACCACTACATCCGTGTCTGGGTGAAAGTTAAAAATAAGACATCATTTGCAGAACGGATGAAGGTTGCATCCACTTTTAAAATATACAAGGACACCAATGTATGCAGTCATACATATCTGAGCTGAGAAATCCAGACTCTCCAGTTGACATCCAAGAGTTAAGAATTAGCCTTATATCATTTCAAGGCCATCTGGTCATCTAGATATTTGCAACTCAAGTACCCATTTAATGTAATTATATACTAGGGCTGCTTCAGACCATGTGGAGTGTAGACATAATAGCAATCGGCTACAAATTAAGCAAAAATACTTTTTCCCTAGGTTCTTATAACCCAACTTTGCAAAGCCAGTGTGCAACAGCAGAAGAAGCAGGTGCTTTAAAATATTCCCAAAAGCAACTAAGTGCAAACTCATCAGTGCTTCAAGTCACATTTTGCCCCTCAAATATGGATCTCTTCATAGCCCCGTTTATATACTGTTTCTAATGCCAATATGTTTCTAATAAGAGCTGAAATAAAGTAGGTAATAAAATGATACATTACAACTCTAATAAATGATATGTATTACAAGTGAGGAGAAAATTCAATGTTCAAGACTAGTAGAGGTTCTGAGCCTTGCCAATAAGAGGATCAGTTAGTAGTTACAGTACTTCCCCACTCAAAACAACAACAACAACAACCCCAAGCAGCAATGTAATACAATTTAAGGTGGTGCATCACCTTCCAATCTTAAATTGGATATTTCTAACTCTTTGTGTGATCTATCATGCAATAACTAAATAGAAGAATGAATGCACAGGCTATCAAAATTATCTGCAACACATTAAATCTACCTGCCTAATATTTTGCAGTAAAACTGACACAGATCAAGATGCTTAAAAATCATTCCCATTGGCGGGATCTGTAGTGACCACTGAAATAAATAACACAGAGACCTGTGTTGGACTGATCTCAGGTTGGAAAACTTTGAACTCCCAAATTGTATTCTGGCTGATTTGACTAAAACCCCTCAAGATCCACATCTCCAAATTCTCCTTCTCCCTTCAATCATCTAATGCTAGAGCTGAGTTCTTATACACTCAGGTAGAATATATGTAAATTAAATCTTTGGTAGCTGCTGTCTCTCCAATAATGTCATTCAGTCTCATGGAAGGAAAGAGTAGAGTCATTGCTTTGAGATGGGTAACTACACTAAAATAAGAAATAAATTTGGCCACGGTGTTCAATTCTGTTTGGGCTACCTGTTCCTCAGCATTTTTTCTGAGGCAAGAAGGTAGCAACATTGAGGGCCTGTGATGATCAAGGATTTTCAGTTTACCCACTTTGGGGATTGCAAGGATTTGAAATCAATGGAGAAAAATGTGCCACTTGAGCATATTTGGAGTGGAGTATAAATTGAGGTGATGATGGTGGTGATGTCAACAGTGTTAGTTTTGATTATAACTTTACAGAACAAAACAGAATAACATAATTGGAAGGGGCCTTAGAGGTCTTCAACCCTCTGCACAAGCAAGAGATCCTATGCCCTTCCAGACTAATAACTATCCAGTCTCTTCTTAAAAGCCTCTAGTGATGCAGCACCTACAACTTCTGAAGGCAAGCCATTCCACTGATTAATTGTTCTCACTGTTAGGAAATGCATCTGTTAGGAATGTAAGTCACCTGACAGCTATTTGGGTTGGAAATGTATAAACCAGGATAGACATTTTAATACTGTCTCTTTAAGGGAATGCCCAAAAACTGTAATTGGGTGTGGTTTCTCAAATGGCCGTAAGATGGAGCCAGAAATCTGGGTTGTCTTAGTCTTAGTCTCAGAAGAGAGTGTGCCTCAGTGAGTCTCTGTTTCTTTCTGTTGGAGAGTTTTGCCGTTCCTTCTAATGACTGTAATTCTTGGGTTTGATGTAAGTCTGATACTGAACTGTTTTTGACACTGGACTTAGTTATTGGATTATCCCTGGACTGAAAACTGACTGACTTACATGTGAATGACTTTGGACTGCTGGTTTTAAACTTTGCTTAAACCTTTCTGGAAGTAAAAACCTACGTTTACTGTACAGTGTACAGAGCTGTGTGTGTATTATTCCAACACTTCTCTCACTATGTCTCCCAGTATGAGCTCTTTCTCCTAACGGGGAATTACCTCAACACCATCCTTACTTCTAGGTTGCTTCTCTCCTTGATTAGTCTCCATCCATTTTTTCTTGTCTTGCCTTCTGGTGCTTTGGAAAATGGGTTGACTCCGAAGGCAAAAGCTGTTCCATTGGTTGATTGTTCTCCCTGTCAGAAAGTTTCTCCTTATTTCCAGGTTGAATCTCTTGTTCAGTTTCCGTCCATTATTCCTTGTCTGGCCTTCAGGTGCTTTGGAAAATAGCTTGACCCCCTCCTTTCTGTGGCAGCCCCTCAAATATTGGAGCACTGCTCCCATATCACCCCTAACCCTTCTTTTCGCTAGACTAGACAAACCCAATTCCTGCAATTGTTCTTCATATGTTTTAACCTCCAGCCCCCTAATCATCCTTGTTGCTCTTTTCTGCCCTCTTTGCAAAGTCTCTACATCTTTTTTTTTTATAATAAGGTTACCAAAACTGGATGCAGAAATTACAACTTCCTTGCTATTTCCCTAAATTTGTCTCTTAGGATGAATAGAATGGATTGAAGGAGATTAAGAAGCTGTAACTTAATAAATTCATCAGTTACAGTCAGTGGTGGGATTCAAATAATTTAACAACCTGTTCTCTGCCCTAATGATTTCTTCCAAGAAACAGTTCACCAAACTGCTCAGAAAGTTAACAACTGGTTCTCCCAAAGTGGTGCGAACTGGCTGAATCCCACCACTGGTTACAGTAATTCAACATTTAGCCCTGTTTATACAAACAATGTTCAGATTTTCTTCCTTTTTGTTTTCCTTCTGCCCCTGCATAAACCAGTTTTGAGAGAACTGGCCTATTAGCATATGTTCTTGTTTTTACAAGGATCAGGTTGTTCTTATCTTCTCTTTTGCTGCCAGCATGAGATTTAAGTCTTATCCCCCCAAAAGGCCAACTTGTTTTGTTTCTTTGAAAGACCAAGCCTATCCTTCTGTGTTCATGATCATTTTTTGAGATGGATGCCAAAATCCACATCTGCCAGCTAAGAACAAATGAAAGCTATTATTATTTGACACAGAATTTGCATTCTCTATAGACCGTTCCCCAAACATACTTAATGCAGCCAAATCTTATCGGTGGTTCTGACATCACACAATCAAAGTGAATCTAAAATTAGATTCTAGAGCAGGGGTTTCCAAACTTGTTGCCAAGAGCCTTTACCTCCTTCCTCTGGAACATCCTACCAAGTATCCCAAAATCCTTGCCTCAGGAGAATACTGGCAAGACTTCAGACTGCCTGGGGTTATCATAGAGGGAATTGACTTATTCTTCAAAGCACCAAAGCAAGAAGCAACAGGTGAAAGCTTATCATAGGGATATCAAACCTAGAAGTAGATCAGGAGTGTCAAACTTGAGTCGTCATGTTATCATCATGCTAAACCAGGTGTGGGTATGGCCAGCATGTGACGCATCTGGCCCGCAAGTTGAGAGTTTGACAGCCCTGAAGCAGAGAGAATAATCAATCAATGGAATAGCTTGTCTACTGGAGTTGTAGATGCTCTATTGCTGGAAATTTTCAAAGATAGACTGGACAACCATTTGACCAGGATGGTATTAAGGTTACCTGCCTTGATCTCTGAGGTCCTTTCTAGCCCTATGGTTCTATGTTCTAAAGCTCTAGGGCAGGGGTCTTCAACTTTAAGATGTGGATTTCAACTCCCAGAATTCCTCCTTCAGTCATGTTAGCTCAGGAATTCTGGAAGTTGAATTCCACAAGTCTTAAACTTGCCAAGTTTGAAGACCCTTGCTCTAGGGGGAAACTTGTGGTTTTCTCAAGGTTGATAAACTAGGACTCCTAGGAGTCCTAGCCAGCGTGGTTAATAGTGAAGGAAATTGAGAGCTATACTTTGGCATCATCTGAAGAACCCCTGGTTCTTCCCTTCCTTGTTTATAGGAAAAGATGGAAGCGGGATGTGACAGTAAATTTATAGCTTGGGTCAAAGAACAACAGTTCTTTACTGCTTAGGCAGTAGATCTGATAGCAATTGGGCATTGCCATTCATTCCAACATCCAGGGTTCTTAATAAATATATCAGAGGTGGCTATCAAAATAATATAACAACATGATAAATTGTTCTGTGTCTGTAAAGGTTTGTACATCCACTGGCATTCTGTCTGCTTGCCTAGAATCAATTAGAAATGCATTTCTGCCTGCTAATATAGCGATCTGAAACCACTGCAAACTTGTGTTTTTCCCATCCAACAACAGCATTACTGTTATAAAGAGCCCAGCTGTATCCAGACATCGTGCTCAACTAAACTATGATAGGAGCAAATTTGGCCCATTGGTGCCCAGTATTCTTCCCTCTCATCTTCTGATTGAGCTCTAAAGAAGATATTCAATAATTGCTACTTCCATGTTTAATTAACTGGTACTTGCAATCTATACTAGAATACCCAATTTGGGCTGCCAAACTTCAAACTATCTTTAGATGGCAGAAAGCTGTATTGCTCTGTGGTTGTATGAAATTTAAATAAACCATCCATTTTTTTTCTCTTTTTCTCAGATTTTCATGTTATCTCCATCCCCACCCCCCACCTCTCCCTTTACAATGTTCATTCAATTTTAAATAACTTTAGAAAGTTTCCAGTGAAGTGTGATTTGGAAGTTTGAACATCCTCTGTTGCAAACAGAAGTAATAAAATCACTTAATGTTGTGTCAGGCATCATTTTATGATGAGAGAGCCACACTTGCATTATAAAATAATAATAATGGGACTTAACAGGACTCCAGTAGGATACAGTGATAGTACTGAAAAACTGGAGTCTAAATTTACAGCTGTTTATATTTTCAAATGTTCAGGATTTGGATTGTTTTTCTTCAAACAAATAGTTGTGTTTATTACAGCAAATGTTTAATAATAATCTGTTTTGAGCTTTGTTGTGTAAAGAAAGAAAAGCTGCTGACGTTTGGAGACATGTCTTGGAAGATTTCAGGGGCTGTAAAAATTGAATGTTAATTATTAAATAGAATTTTGGAATGAACTTCTTTATCTCATTTGATCTACAATGTTTACAATACTTCTGGAAGAAAGAGGTTTTCTCACATGCAGCTTGTTCTGCCTTCCTGTCTTAAAATATTCTGTTCGTCTATGAGATGCCTCATTTATGGAAGACCTTGGACCATGCTTGTCATGTTAAATGTCAGGCTGGGTTTATGGAATTGTTTTTTCTGACTTTCCCAAATATATATATTTTATTATTGGGAACAGGATTACTTGTATAATCCAGTTTAGGTGACTGAAAGTATTCTGAGGAGCATTTTGATGTATGAGACACGTTGGAAGTAGAATAGAAACAACTTTTTGTTGTTTTCAACATGTCATGGACCATATCATGCCAGGCTCTCCTGTCCTCCACTGTCTCACAGAGTTTGCCCAAATTCATGTCCATTGCATCAATGACACTATCTAATCATCTCATCCTCTGCTTTCCTTTTCTCCTTTTGCCTTTCATCTTTTTCACCATCAGGGTCTTTCCCAATGGGTCCTCTCTTCACATTTGGTGGACAAAGTATTTGTGTTTCAGCCTCAGTATTTAATCCAAAGACCAGTCAGGGTTGATTTCCTTTAGGACTGACTCATTTGATCTACTTGAAGTCCAAGGGCCTCTCAAGAGTCTTCTCCAAAACCACAATTCAAAAGCAGGAAACAAATTTAACTGGTGGATAAGACCCATTTCTTCGATATATATGCAAAATAGACTTCTTGGGAATTCTTCCAAGGAGCAGATGGGGCAGAGCCATGGGATAAGGTGGGTCAAAAAAGTCAAAATGGCAACCATGACTAGGCAATCAGAATCTTGCTCCTTTTTCATATGTGGATGGAGGAAAAAAACCCTGTTTAAATAATACTTTTTCCCCTATAAAAATAATTGTAATTCTTGTATTTCCACATCCTGGGCAGTATTCTTTTTCTAGCTAAGGAATGCTTTTAAATACTTTATAGCACTCCAAGGGAAACAATGCTGGTTTACATGATAATGGGAGGAAAATAACATTATGGGTTTAGTCATTCAACTATGTGCTGAAACAGTACAGTGGCTTAATGCTCTTCATTATGGTTGCAGTACATTTGTAACTTGTACACCGTGTAGACTTTTAATGTTTGTTAAAAATAATAGCTGTAAAATGCCTGCCTGCCAGCCAGTTTAGTGGCCTTTTGCACCCCTTCCAATAGAGAAGAATGTTTATAGCTTAGGGTTGAAATGAAGGGTCTTTGGTGCTCTCTGAACTTGGTTGTTTTTTTGCAGACATTTCATTACCCAACTAGGTAGAATCATCAGTGCTGGTAACCTAGTTTGGGTAATGAAACATCTACAAGAAAAGAAAAAAAAACAAGCTGAGAATGCACCAAGGACCCTTCATTTTCCACCAATGTTCTACATGATTTGGTCCTGGTTGAATTTAGATGTCTGGTGCCATAAACCATGATTTACTGAATGTATAACGTACTCTGTCCTCTATTTCACATTATTTTATGATTATTTGTTTAAAGTAACTTTCCATTAATCAGAAAAAGATATCAGGATCTTAGCAGGGTACCCCTAAAAATAGCTTTGCAGTTTTCCATACAGATGATTACAGATTAGATTCACTTGTCAACCAAGAGGTTGGGTGAATCCAACCACTATGGCTTGGTTGCCAAACTGTGGTTCAGCAAACCATGTGCTTAAACCAATTCCGATTTTAATATGTTAATGAAGAAGTGCGTAGAGCAGCGGGTTCAACCTTGGCAACTTTAAGACTGGTGGACTTCAAGTCTCAAAATTCACCAGTCAGCCAGTTCTAGGAGTTGAAGTCCACAAGTCTTAAAGTTGCCAAGGTTTGACACCCCTGGTGTAGAGTGAATTTGTACTCACAAGTCAGTGGTGGAATTCAGCTGGTTTGCACTGGTTCATGTGAACTGGTTATTAAATTACCACTCTGCTATCAAAGTGGATCCTGGGTGTTGCACTGTGCTGCAGTGGACAAATAGGCAATGAAGCAGCCAGCATGAGGGAAAAAGAAGGCTGCTTTCTTCTCCCTGCTCCTTCTCCTTCCCTCATTTTTCCATGCAGCACAGCGTAGTGCCTAGGATCCACTTTGATAGCAGGGTGTGTGTAATAATTTGCCTGACCAAACTAACCCTGCAGTCTCCCCTACATTGGGCCCAGCTTTGATCATGCTTACAACTTAAATCCTCACCCCTCTCACTTTTGCCCACAGACTGACCAACACCCCCTGTATGCAACTCCATGGGGACAGGGGAGAATCCCTCCCTCCACTTCCCCACCCAATTCTTCACCTTCCCACTTGAGCTTTTGGGAGCATCAACTCTTTGTCTCTATGGTAACTCCCCTCTTCATTCCTCAGAAACCTCACCTCCTAAAGGAGCCACGTCCCAAAGGCTGAAACAGCCATGAGACCAATGTGCAAACAAGCATCCTCAGAAACAGCCTTTTGCCAAAGAGTGGAAATTTAACAGTTGGTTCACCCAGGGTCAGGTTGGCCATCGTGGGAGCAGAGGTGGTATTCAGCAGGTTCTGATCAGTTCTGGAGAACTGGTAGTGGAAATTTTGGGTAGTTTGTAGAACTGGCAAATACCACCTCAGACTGGAGATTTTACAGTATCCTTCCCCTGCCAAGCCTACCAAGCCACACCCACAGAACTGGTAGTGAAAAAATTTGAATCCCACAACTGCGCAGAAGGCTCATCCTGCTTGTGCGATGGAGATGGAGGATGGGAATGGGTTACACCTCCCACAATGACCAACCTGACCCTGGGTGAACCAGTTGTTAAATTATTTGAATCCCACCACTGGTCCAAGTGAATTGTCAGAAATGCAGAAGAACTTTTCTTTTCTAATGTGACATGTTCCAGATGTGTTTGATTTGCAATTCTGGGATATATACGTGATGGTGCTAGCTTGCAAAAGGCTGTTTTAGTATTTTCTTGTTGGTCTTACAACAGTACTGAAAGTCTTGACAATTTGGATTTCCCTGATGTTCATTTTTATAGAAATAGTGGAAGCTGCCTTGGATAGAAATCAACCATTCAGCCACTTATCTCCTTCTGAAAATGTATCTCTCAAATATATGAGAATCGGTAGCTATTCTATTCATGCCACAATATTCCTCAGTTTGAAATTCATCAACATGATGCAGTTCATCACACCTTGATTACATGACTCTCTGGACTCTTAAATCAGATTTAAATCGAGAATATGACATTCTTTCTAATTTGTTTTAGCCTGGCTGGCATTTCTTGATAGTTAGCCTTGGGCAGATATTGTACATTTTGCCAAGTTTCATGGAGATCTATATTATTTTAAAGGCAAGCGGGGAGAGGTGTACTTTCAGGCGAGCAAAATTAATTGTAGTAACTTTACAATAAAGTTGGAGCTACTACTTCTGGGACTGCTTTCCTGAATTACATGACATTATTGATACAAGACTATGGAAAGAGTGCAAAAAAGAGCCGCAAAGGTTATTAGGGGGGCGGAAGTTAAAACATATGATGAACCATTTCAGGAATTGGGTATGTCTAGTGAAAAGAAGGACTGGGTGGTGACATGATAGCAGTTTTCCAATATTTGAGGGGCTGCCACACACACACAAAAAGATGGCATCTAAGCACCAAAAGGCAGAACAAGAAGCAACTGATGGCAACTAATCAAGGAGACAACCAAGCTAGAACTTAGGAGAAATTTCCTGACAGTGAGAACAATAAACCAGTCGAATGGATTCCTCCAGAACTTGTGGCTGCTCCATCACAGGAGGTTTTTAAGACGAGACTGGACAGCCATTGGTCCAGAATGGTATAGGGTCTCCTGCTTGTGCAGGGGGTTGAGCTAGAAGACCTCCAAGATCCCTTTCAACTCCGTTATTCTGTATTTTGTAAACAATTTTGTGCATACAATGACTCTTCCTATTGCCATAGGATTGCTCTGCCCAAGTTAAACTTTCATTCCCTGGGATACTGACACATGGGATAGTTATATATCCAAAAATTAATCCATGCTTTCAAAAGTAATAATCAAGATGAACAATGGATACATCAAAACACATTTAATCGCATTATCCATTAATGCCTCCAGCCACCTTAAGAGAAGATAATGGAAACAATACATTAGATGAGAGCATGGACAAGCAGTGTGCAAAGAAACCATCAATACCAAATAATAATAATAATAATAATAATAATAATAATAATAATAATAATAATAATAATAATAATAATAATAATAATAGGAGGGGAGGAAGAAGAAGAAAACATTCCTTTTGGGTTTTGGCTGCAGGAAGCCAAAAAGAAAATTACAGCAATGGAATTTAAAATAATATTTTCTTTGCAAAAAAGAATGTGCAGGCAGTGAGAAGAAACCAGGTCTTGAAATTGAATAAGGAAAATATGTTGGCTGGCTCCAACAGTGCTAGTAAAACTATAAAGCAGTGTTTCTCAACCTTGGCAGTTTTAAGATGGGTGGATAACATCAAGAAGAAAACAAAGATAATGACAGCTGCAGAGGATACCGATCTGAATACAAATCAACAATGAGACCACTGAAACAGTAAAGGAATTCATCTTCATGGGTTCTAAAACCAACCAAAGTGGGGAGATTAGAAGGCATATAGAACTTGAAAGAATTGCAATGTCTGCCACGAATAACATCTGGAAGAATAAAGACATCAACCTCACAACCAATGCAGATTAGCCAATGCAATAATTTTTCCAATTACTACTTATGACTGCGAAATGTGGACACCGAAAAAGGCAGATAGAAGAGTGGATGCCTTTGAACTGTGGTGACGGAGGTAACTATTATGCATCCGATGGACTGCAAAAATAACGAAGATCCTAGGCCAAAGTTCACCCAAAATATCACTTGAAACCAAGATCACCAAAGAGAGGTGGCCATACACGAGAGTTGACTCACTCAAAAAGTCAGTCAAAAGTCAGTGATCAGCAGAAAAAGAGGAAGGGGCTGCCCTACAGTCCACTGGCTGGGCACTATAAGGCAGGAGTGTCAAACTGGCACCCTGTGAGCCAAATACATCATGTGCAGGCCCACCCCAGCTCCACGAATGGGGGGAAAGGTCCCGAAATGTCATGTGATGGCAACATGACACAGTGAGTTTGGCACATGTACTATAAAGGATGACACCAGGATGACCATGGCAGATCTGAAAATGTTCTGACCCAGCCTTCACGAGCTCCACTAAAACAGTCTACTTGTGAGGAGAAACCCCTTTTTATTTAGAAAGGGAGGAATACATGGCATTCACTGACAAAGCTCCAGGTCACACATCCTTAGGTGATTTGCAAGCAGTAGCAGTCTCTGAATTCCCCACAGGGAGCCTCAATTAGCACTTCAATCCCAGCACATCGAGTCCTGAACAACCTGGGTAGTGGCAAGGAAATCTTGGCAAGGAATCCGCTGGAGGGAACTCTTCTGGAGCATGAATGGTTGTCTCCGAAAACTGCTCCTCCCACACCCCTCCTCCTTATATCTCAGTCAAGGAGGGGCTTGTTAATGTCACCTCCTTTTCCTGGATAGCTGGTCCTGCATTGCTCTCCTCTCCGCACTTCTCTGCGCATACACACATCTGGGACAGGGCCCAGCTGTTCCTCCTCCTCGCTCAGCTCAGGCCCTGAAAACATCTGTCTCTCCACCTGAGTGTGAGTAGAAGGGCCCTGTTCTGCATCTGGCTCTGAGATCTCCTGGTCCTCAGAGCCTTCCTCAGGCCCAGAGGGTAACCCAGGCACCCCCTCCATCTCCTCTGACTCATCTGATGAACCACAACAGAAGGAGGCAGTGCAAGACTTGAATGGGATGATGACAGACTTCAACTCCCAGAATTCCCCAGCCACAATGCTGGCTAGAAAATTCTGGGAATTGAAGTTCACCCATCTCAAAGTTGCCAAGGTTGAGGAACACTACTATAGAGAGAAAAAAATCTGTCTCCTATCACCAATAGCCCTGGAGTTAGTGACACTTCCTTTGCTACACTCCATTAGCCAATAATAGCCCAGAGCACTGGATTCTATATCAATTAAGGATGTGGAAGGAATCTGTCCTGGATTCCTTTTCAAGCAAAATAGCGTCATCTGCCAAAATGAAAACTGTCACGGCACTGAAAAGCATACAATTCACAGAAACCTCTCGCAACATGCCTAGGCTCATGCTTTTATTTTATTATTTCATTTTTGTTTGTTTGTTTTCCACACTTAACTCCTTATTTCATGGCACACAGTGGTTTCCAAGAAACTGTTAAATGGTAGCATATAGTTCAGATCCAAAGAGGACAGTCACAACAAAAGAATCAATGAATAGATAAATGGAGAATGCTACATACTGTATGTTTGTAGAAGTTGTGTACCAAAACAAAAATGTGCATTTGGTAATATTGTAGGTGAAGCTGAGAGAGATCATACAGAGCAAGTTATAAACAGACACATACTAATAATGAAATGCCAAATGACATTGTTCATACAGTACATTTAATCAGATCGTGTACAAAGTTAAGGAAAATTGGTTACCATTAAACTTGGTTTTGTTTTTGTGTCAACTTGTAAATCATTCCTTGTCGCCATGTCATTGGAGCGTAATCCCCTGTTGACTTTTTGTTTGTTTGTTAGCATATGTGCAACATCAGCAGTGGTTGTTCAATGCTTGTGTAACAGCCCAAAACATTTTAAGCATGTGTGAACATCGGTCAAGCTGTACTAAGTGGAAAGGTTACACATGGTAACAGTTGTAAATTGTTAGCTGATTGCATTGTTTGCATTAAAAAAGAATCTGCAAGAAAATGAACAAAAGCACCAAAAATGAAAGACAACTGGTGATCTTGGGCCAATCACCAAACAAATGTGAGTTCTGCCTTAAATATGAAAGCTGACTGGATGACTTTGGACCAATCATTGGGAGTGTATGAGCTCTACTCATACCTTAGGCCAGTCATTCTCTCTCAGCTAACCCACCTTACAAGGTTATTGTTGTGAGGAAAATAGGAATATTGATAGGAATGGGAATGAGAATAGAATAGAATAGAATAGAATAGAATAGAATAGAATAGAATAGAATAGAATAGAATAGAATAGAATTCTTTATTGGCCAAGTGTGACTGGGCACACAAGGAATTTGTCTTGATGCAAATGCTCTCAGTGTACATAAAAGAAGAGATACATTCATCAAGAGTCAAGAATCATAAGTACAACACTTAATAATAGTCATAGACTACAATAAGCAATCAAATCATACTAGGAAACAGTCGGTATAAATCATAAGGATACAAGCAACAAAATTACAATCATACAGTCACAAGTGGGAGGAGATGGGTGATAAGGAGTGATGAGAAGATTAATAGTAATAGTAATGCAGACTTTGTAAATAGTTGGACAGTGTTGAGGGAATTATTTGTTTAGCAGAGTGATGACGTTCGGGGAAAAACTGTCCTTGTGTCTAGTTGTTCTGGTGTGCAGTGCTCTATAGCGTCGTTTTGAGGGAAGGAGTTGAAACAGTTTAAGTCTGGGATGCGAGGGGTCTGTAAATATTTTCACGTGCAGTATACAGGACCTCAGTTGAAGGCAGGTTGGTAGTAATTGTGGTTTGTTTTTTTTTTTGGGGAATGGAATGGAATAGAATAGAATAGAATAGAATAGAATAGAATAGAATAGAATAGAATAGAATAGAATAGAATAGAATAGAATAGAACAGAACCTTGGAGGTCTTCTAGTCCAACCCCCTGCTGTGGTAGAAAACCCTAAACCATTTCAGACAAATAGTTGTCCCATCTCTTCTTTAAAATTTCCAGTGTTGGAGCATTCACAACTTCTGGATGAACTTCTGTTCATTGAGTTGTTTTTTTTTTTTAAAGTAATGAAAGTGGGAATGAAAAAAATCTTTAAAATTCTTGGATACGTAATTAAATCTTGAATCTTAATTCATTCATGCTTAATTTTTTTTTCTCTTGGCAATTCAGTAGAATGAGCATTCCCAAGGGAAATGGAGAGAAAGAGGAATAATTTACAGGTGCATCGTCTGTATCGTCTTGTCATTTAGTCACTGAAGAAGTATGGATTTGAGAGGTAGCCCTCAGCTTATGACTGTTAGTTCAATAATGACTCAATGTTACAACAGCCTTGGAAAAAGTGACTTACAACCTGTTCTTGCGCTTGCCACCATCGCATCACACCCTGTGGTCATGTGATCACCATTCAGGCCCTTTGCTTGGCAATTAACTCACATTTACGACCAGTTGCAGCATCCTATGGACATGTGAGCATGACTTGCATTCTTTTTACCTTTTGGGGAAACTGAATTCCCTTAACCACCACATGATTCGTTTAATGGCCATGCAGTTTTATTAAATCAATGATTCACTTAACAACCGCTATAAAAGTTGTCATAAAACCAGATCCAATTCAACTCCAGTGACTTGCAACATAAATTCTGGTCCCAACTGTGGTCATAAGTTGACGATTGTCTCTACATACCTAAACAGGATGAGTAGATATCTTTAGCTACGTACTTCTGCAAAGGAAATAACGAAGTCTATATTTTTGGCCCAAGAAAGCCACTCGTTTCATATATTTTTAAGGCATTTCAAGAAGGATTACTAAATTTGAAACTCCATAGTCTCTTGTACAGGCTCAGATAAGGTAAAAGTAAAGGTTCCCCTCACACATATGTGCGAGTTGTTTCCGGCTCATCTCCGTTACAAAGCCGAAGAGCTAGCACTGTCCGAAGGTGGTCTCCATGGTCATGTGGCCGACATGACTAAATGCCAAAGGCGCATGGAATGCTGTTACCTTCCCACCAAAAGTGGTCCCTATTTTTCTACTTGCATTTTTACATGCTTTTGAATTGCTAGGTGGGCAGAAGCTGGGACAAGTAACGGGAGCTCACTCCGTTATGCTGTGCTAGGAATTCGAACCACCAAACTGCTGACCTTTCTGATCGACAAGCTCATTGTCTTAACCACTGAGCCACCGCGTCCCTCCACACAGGCTCAGATAGTGGGGCATTATTGACAGCTTTTCCTATATGCATATTTGGGGCAGAGGAATATGCTTTAAATTAATTTTTACTGGGTAGTTGAATACTTTATATTTGATGTGTTAATGACACATGAATTGGATATAAAAAATATACTTCATTTTTTTTTTTTTGAGAAAGAATGTCTGTTAAATTGTAAATCATGTTACCCTTCTCTTCCAAAAAAACTCAGTATTTTGTTAATTGATACACTGAATCAAAGACAGATGATTCATCAAGCAACCAACTAAACCAATAATTCGTGCTCCATAATTTTTTTTAAAGTAGTGGTTCTGGGTATGATAAGAGTTAAAAAGAATATCTAAAATGAAGCACAAAATAAATATGACTTTAATGATAAAGTTTGATATGTCTCAGATGAATTGCTTTCAATTGGGCAGAATGAAGAGGGGGGTTTTTCCGAGAAATTAAAGACTTAATGATACTAAAATGTTTCTTAGATCTTTGCATAGCAATTCATTTCATGCACTAGTTTCTGAATGAATGAATTAATAACTACCATAGATATGGAGGATTCATTTAAAAAAAATCTCCATCAGCATTTTGATTAATGTAAATGAGAGAGGAGGGTTTAAGACATCCATCAAAGGGACAAAAATGAAGTGGTAATTTAACCTAAATAAAACCCATTATTTTTCTTAGCTGTTGATATGGGAAGAAATTCTTTTCTTATTTCTGACACTGTGCATCAGCAGAGTTCCCCAAATTTTAGAAACAATGACTGGTGTCTGATAATTATATTCAGGCCTACCACTTAAGTTTACCAAGTACAAATTTCAGCTGTCAAAAACCAAAGGAATGAACTGTTAATCAAGAAGATAAGACGTACTTGATTTGATTGGCATTTTTACTTATAAAAGAACATTTGCTTCAAGTACGATTGACTGAAATGACACAAATGTCAGTTGAGTTGGTTCATTCTGACAACTCCTGGAATTTGTTTCAACCCAGTTTGATTAAAGCAATTCAAGAGCTAATGAGAAAGTGCTAGAGGGGTTTCAGTGTAATATGCCTATTTTATGCATATTCAGAGTGGTTTAATGTGGATTAGTTCTACCTGTTTAATTTGCTTGATTAAAACATGATTAAGATATTGATGTTGTTTTACTCTTTCATTCTGACCTGCAGATCAGATTGAGAGGCTCTGTTGAGATTTTAAAGAGGCATTGTCACTCCCCTTTTCACACTTGTTTGCAGACTATAAGAAATATGCTTTTGTTTGATTTGGTAACTTTAAAATACATAAGAACGGCAGGCCTGGTGGATGGGAATTCTGGGATTTGCAGTCCTGACATGCATAGAGAGTACCAGAATAGGAATGGTTGTCAAAACGTCTTCCACTCATCTAACCCTGGACAGATTTTGTGTATATTATATATAGCAGGCTTTTGTGAAGTTCAGTTTGGAGATTTGATGACAATCCAATTAAAACTCCAAACTGGGTCAATTCTGTGAAATATCTATGGCTTGAGATTGAATTGTTGGATCAGATGGAATTTGGAAATCAATTTCAATTTGATTCAGAAATTTAATTGAGTAAGTTGTCCAGACTTATTTGAAAAGTCTTGTGTGAATCAAAGCAGAATCTGATTATGTATCATATTAATAAGATGGCCCATCCTTGGAAATCCTTTTTATTCACCACTTTTACTTAGATAAAACATCCCAGCCTCACATTGTGAGCACATTGGGAGTTGCAGATGATCAGGTTAGTGGTGGGATTCAAAATTTCCCACCACCGGTTCTGTGGGCGTGGCTTGGTGGGTGTGGCTGCAGGGGTGGGGTGGTGCAACTCACGCAACTTGCATGATCGTGCTTGTGTGCCAAACACACGCTTTGCACCCGTGTTAAAACTAAGCTACTGCGCCTCTCAGCTGTTTAGCACAGCAATCCACTCTGTTGCACCAAACAGTTGAGAGGTTAAAAAGAACTTAGGAGCAGTGAGCCCAACTGCAGAGTGTCAGAGAGGCTTGGAGCAACCCGGTTCTCTGCCAGCTGATCTTCGGCACTACCAGTACACCAGAACCAAGACGAACTGGTAGAATACCACCACTTGATTAGGTGCAGAGTCAGAATCAGCATTTGGGGAGAACAAGGAAACAGTTTCTTTTATTTCAGTTGAGATGTCTTTTTTCTTCAGAATCTGTTTCTCTGGTTAAGTAAGACAAGGGAGACACAGGTTCAATTTTTTTTTTCTTCAGAAAATCCAACAACAAAGCAAGGTACAGTACAGTATCCCAAGCCAAGATGCAGCATGAGGCTTAAGAACTAGAAACAGTTTATCATCAAAGCATTTATTATCAGTAGACAAAAGGGACAACATTCTCAGGAGGAAAACTATTGCTCATAGCTGTGTGTTTAATTAGAATCCTTCCAGGACCCGTGCCGCTTTTCTAAAATATTTGTTATGCAGCCAATTAAAATAAGCTATCCATATAATGTTTATTATAAATGCTCTAATAATTTACCATGCACTTAAAATCATCATCTTTTTCAATCCCGGGTAACTGGGCAAATGGTTTATCTTTGCTTTCAGTTGTGTGTTTTTTCTGTAGCCATAAAAAAATATTGATCCATTGAATCAACTGTAATGAGATATTTATGACAGCAAAAGGTGTGTATCCAAAGTACAGCACAGAGAGAAGATTAACTTCTGAAAAAGACTGCATTGGGAAGCAAGATTGGAAACTGGGGGCAAATTCACCAAAAGTTATTATGCTTTAGGAATTAATTATAGATAGATGGGCCTGTCAGAGACTGGGTCAAGATAGAAGTTAATACAGACACATACTGAGAACACTTAAACAAATGAAGGAGTTTATCCTAAACTAAGATACAGATTGCCCTCAACTTGCAACAGTTCATCTAGTGACCATTCGATGTTACAATGACACACAAAAAAGTGACTTACGTGTGTTTTTCATATGTACGACTGTTGCGTATCCCCATGGTCACATGATCAAAATTAAGATGCTTGGCAACTGACTCATATTTATGACAGCTGCAGAGTTCCCTGGGTGAGGTGATAAACTTTTGCAACCTTCTGATAGGTGAAGTCAATAGGGAAGCCAGATTCACATGTTACTATCTTAACAACTACAGTGATTCACTTAACAACTGTGGCAAGAAAAGTCATAAAATAGGGCAAAATTCACTGCCTCGCTTAGCAACAGAAATTTGGGGCTCAATTGTGGTTGTAAGTCAAGGAATACCTGTCAGGGCTCCAACACATCCACCCTCATTCAAATAAAAAATCTCTAGCTGCATCTCAGAGAAAAGTAAATTGATTTATTGGGAGTGCCCATGTTGACATAAGCTGGATGCAGCCAATACTAAATTACATCATATATTTCCCCCTTGACCCTGGTCTTCCCCCACCCCCTGGATGTGACTTCTCCAATGGGACACTTCCATCACGAAGAGTCATCCATCATGCTCTCCAATAACCTTCTTATGCTCCGACAACTTTGGGCTACCGGGATGATTATCTAGGCAGTTAAGGAATGCTTTGTTTTCTCACACTCCCTTTTTCTGGCATCTAAAAAGACCAAATGAGTATTTTTTTAGTTGACAATACCTTATGTTAATACTTATAGTGTGTGTGTGTGCATGTGTGTGTGTATAAACTTAGTATATACCATATGGATGAATGGATAGATGGATGGATGGATGGATGGATAGTAGATGGATCGAGCAAGCAAGCAAGTGATCTCTCAATGGATGGATATAACATATGGGTGGATCAATGGGTGGATTGATTAATGGATCAGTAGATGGATGGATTGATAGTGTGTGTGTGTGTGTGTGTGTGTGTGTGTGTATAGATAGACAGATAGACAGACAGATCTTAACTCTCTCCTTAACTCTCAACCTCAACTCTCTTTCTCTCAGTTTTGCTTGTGTTGATATTTCAGCTTCCTTTTCCCTACTAATGTCCCATAATGTCCCATAATGGAATAAGTAAGTTTTCTTGACTGTCTTGGCACCAAACAAAGCCATTGCCCGTTATCTGAAACTGCTTAAACACAACACAGTCCACTCTCCAAAACTCAGTTGTCTAAAATGTCTCTAAAAATGTCTAAAATGTCTCTAAAAATGTCTAAAATGTCTCTAAAATGTCTTAAAATGTCTGCTTTTCATTGCATTTAGGGATCCTTCCTCCTGCCTCCTAATATGGATGAGTGTATCCCAGATGAGTTTTCTTTTTGACCGTCAACTGACTTTCTAAGCTTCTTGACAACATATCACATATAACTTACCTAATACTTTGTAGCCTAGTCTATATTACTCATAGCTAGGAAGTAGGAACATCCAAGCTGATGCCTTGTGATTGTCGGCTCTGACAATATACCTCCATTCAAATCATAAGTCTCTGGCAGCATCTCTCAGAGTAAAAAAAAAAAAGAGATTTATTGGAGTGACCATGTCGGCATTACCTGGGTGCAGCCGATTCTAAGACACATCGTTCATTTCACCCTTGTCCTTAGTCTTCCCTCCACCCCCTGGATGTATATTCTCCAATGGGACACATCCATAACCAAGAGTCATCAATCATGCTCTCCAGTAATAATCTTGCGCACCAACAACTTCAGCTGCCTAGCAATTATCTGAAGCATTTAAGGAATGCACAACTTTCCCCCACTCCTTTTCTGCTGGCAACTAAAAAAAACCAAAGAAGTATTTTTTAGTTGACAATATTCCTCTTAAGAAAACACTTTTGGATTGGAGTAATGCTACTGTATAGAATAGACAGAACCAAGTTTCACCTGCTTTTGAAAATAGTTTTCTTGCCCATTATACTTAGAAAACCATGAGCAGCGCGATTTGGTTAAAGCTGAGAAAATGAGGATTTTCTGCCTTGTAAAATCTGAGAAAACCAGAAGTGTTCTATTTACTAGACAAATCTTGCTTGCTTGCTCTCACTTTGGGAGAGACAGCTAGACAGACAGACAGAAAGAAAGTGGGACCTTTATACAGACTTACTTTTTTTTAATAAAAAGAAGTCTGTATCCTTGTCTTGGAGTAGACTTCTGTTCAACATTCTCTGGAGAACTCATCAGACATTCTGGCATTTTACACATCACAGAAGACTCTCTAATTAGCTGAAATCTCTGGAAAGGGAATAATTTAGCGTATCCAAAAGAACATTACCTTATAACAACTTGGGGTCTTGAAAAAATATTAGCATTCATGAATACTCTTCTTGGGATAGTTGGGAACTTACAGATCAATTTCACATAATGCTGTTAACTTTTCCATTCCTGTTCTATGCTATGCTCTGAATTGAGCAATTGTGCCACATTTATGAAAGCCATCCTCCTCAGTTGTCCTTCCAAATTGGTTATAATCTTGAGGCAGCATTGCAATTTTGCCTTGAATTTGTTGTTAATCAGCACATTGCTACACAATGGACACCTAGTGTAATGCTAGCAGCCAGCCACAGTGTATATGCAATATCAAAACTGGGCTAGGAAAATGCTATTTCTAAAGTACCCTAATTAAGAAAAATCAAAAACTCTGTAACTTGGCTGTAGAGAAAGCAAATAATTGAAGAAAGATCAGATACATGTTTGAGTACTTCCCAACAAATAAGTGAACGATTTTTAAAAATAGCATGAAAATTAGAGACAGCAATAATTGTTAATTAGACAAGCTGTGACCCATAGTGGTATCAGGTTGGGTAATAGCATGTATATGTATACAGCTTATCCAGCAGAGTTGTTCTTATATTGTTAACATTAAGATATTGTCATTTTAGTTTTCAGTTCGATAGTAAGTAAGACATATCAAAGAGGATAAAGGGAAGAGAATCCAGCAGAGGTCTGGGAGGATAGGATAGAAATAGCATTTACACCTATTGTGGTATACTCTCTAAAGCTAGTGCTTCACAGCCACTAAGTGGTTTACAGAGTCAGTCTACTGTCCTCAACAATCTGGGTCCTCATTTTACTGATCTCGGAAGGATGAAAGGATGAGTCAACCTCAACCTGATGAGAATTGAACTGCCAAACTGCTGGTAGCTGGCAGAAGTAGCCTGCAGTACTTCATTTTAAACACTGCGCCACCATGGCTCAGTGGTTACCATGGAGAGGAGGGGAGGGGAGGGGAGGGGAGAGGAGAGGAGAGGAGAGAAGTTGGAAGGGATCCTAGAGGTCTTCAACCTCCTACTCAAACAGGAGACCCTATGCCATTTTTATGCCCTGGGATTTAGTGTTCAATCTCCAAGTTAGATGCCCATTTTGGTTCACAGCTGGCTCATAAGCTGTTTTTTTTAGCTTACATGGGATTCTGGAGTCATCCTTAGGGAATATGGGGAAAACTCCATGAAATTAACTGCTTCCAAATTAAATCCCCTCCCTCACACATACACACACACACACTTAAGTGGGTGCCTCTATGTACAGGCCTTGAAAAAAAATTACAAAAGTTGACCATCCATAAAGCAGTTCGGTTTCTTGTTTTGGAATTGACTTGGCTCTTTTCCAAGTAGTTGCTGAGACCTGAAATTTACTATAACTCACCTCTTCTGATCTGTCCCCTCCTCTTGGAGAACGATGGGAAATTGGACGTCAACAAAGCCGGCGTGGGAACAGCGATTCCGTGTGTTGGCTCCTCCATCAAAATTGTTTGAGTACTTTTATCAAAGAGCAGGATCAGAGCGTGTGGTTTGCATGCTTGCCCTTGAATCCCTAGTATCTGATCCTTATCACCTGGCTCAGGTTCACACCTATGTAGAAGGTAATTGGGTGTGAAAAAAGATCCATGGCATCACTAGAATTAACAGCCACGAGACAGGCTTCTAGGGTAGACTATAATGGCTTCTCTATTCCCTATTCATCTTTTGAGCAGCCCTCCACCAAGTTCAATTGCCACAGCTGATATCCTTTTGCTCCTGTCACTGTGGGAGACAATTATCTCGAAATCTTTTTAGTGTCCAGTTCTACTCAATTACTTTTTAACTGAGGATAACAAAAGCAATCATCTGCAGCAATCTGCGGGACAAATGTTGGCGAAGGTAATATTTTTAAAGCATTCACACAGCACTTAAGTGGCCTGGGCTCGTTGTACACATTGTCCAATTGCTGTCTTTTGAGCAATCGTATAAGGCAGCCTTTCCCAGCCAGATGCTAGAATCAGAATAGAGCTGGAAGGGACTTTGGAGGTCTTCTAGTCCAGCCCCCTGCTCAAGCAGGAGATCCTATACTATTTCAGACAAGTGACTGTCCGGACTTGTCTTAAAAACCTCCAGTGATGAAGCACCGACAACTTCTGAAGGCAAAGCTGTTCCCCTGGTTAATTGTCCTCCCTGTTAGGAAGTTTCTCCTGAATTCCAAATTGCTTCTCTCTTTGTTTAGTTTCTATCCATTGTTTCTTGTCCTGCCCTCTGATACTTTGGAAAATAAATTGAATCTTTTCTCTATGTGTCAGCCTCTCAAATACTGCTATCATGTCCCACCCCACCCCACCCCAAGTCCTTCTTTTCTCTAGACTAGCCAAACCCAAATCCTGCAATTGTTCTTCACATTATCTGGGCCTTTAATCATCTTAGTCGCTCTTCTTTGCACTTTTTCCAAAGCTTCAACATTTTTTTTTCTAACGTGGTACCCAAACCGGATGCAGTATTCCATGTGTGGTGTTAATAAGTCTTTATAAAGCATTGTGATATCGCCTCCTATATCCTCTAACCATTCAGATCAAATCTTGCTACTTGGAAAAGATATAGGTTGGAGAGCACTGTAAAGCAATCCATATTGTTCTCCACCATTCTACAGATCGATATTTTATCTAAAGCCACCCAGGATATTTATACAGTTGTAGGATTGAATGGGAACTTGCAGAACAAGCCTTGTCTAGTGGTTAAGGCACCAGGCTAGAAAGCAAGAGACTGTGAGTTCAACTTCCATCATAGCCTTGAATGCCAGCTGGGTGACCATGGGTCAGTCATTTTATCGGCCCACCCACCTCACAGAGTGGTTGTAGTGGGAAAAACAGGAGGAGGAAGGTGTATCAGATATGTTTGTTACCTTAAATTATTTACAAAAATAATAAAGGCAGGATACAAACAATAAATAATAAGAGCCCTGGTGCACAGTGGTTCGAACGCACTATTGCAGGCTAACTCTGCCCACTGCTAGCAGTTCGATCCTGACTCAGCCTTCCATTCTTCTGAGGTCAGTAAAATGAGGACCCAGATTGTTGGGGTTGATATGGTGATTCTGTAAATCACCTAGAGAGGGCTATAAAACACTATGAAACGGTATATAAATCTAAGTGCTATTGCTATTCTGAATGTCCATCCCAAAAGGTCTGTCTGATGGTGCAGCACTCACTCAATGATTTATTTATTTATAGCAGAGATAGGCTAGGTGAGAATTTCTGGGAATTGCTGTTCTAGTACATTTTAATGGACTTTGTTGGGAAAGGATTAATTAAAATTATCTTATACCACAAAGCTTCTCAATCTAGAAAAAGGTCTTCCCCCACACTACCCCTTTGACTCAAGCAATAAATTAATTTCACCTCAAAGATTAATAGGCAAGCCACCTCTGCTACCTGTGAATGAATTCTGCTTTTCATTTGTGAAGCAATATTAGTCTCTTCTTCGGGTCAGAAAAGGTTCCATCCAGTCATCAATAGCATCTGTCTTCTTACTTTCCAAATATCAAGAGATGACAGCATCTCTGCATCACTTTCCATAACATAGGGTTTTAGAAGAAGCTTTGGTGGTCCAGCAAGACTTTTTTTAAGCAGGCAAGCTTTGCCACTTAAATATATAAGGACAAACTTTTGCACTCCTTGACTAATTGAGCAACCGGTCCTGCCTCGCTAATTTGCAAGACAAATTAGAACTCCTATGGGGCTACTTTGGGAGAAGAGCCACACAAAAGCAAAATAAATAATAATAATAATAATTTGAAGGGGTTTTCTGTTTGCCAGAAAATCTCTATTAGGGTGTGGAACAGGAGGAAGAGTACACAAAGATATGATGCTGACTGAGTAATCTTCTCTTCTCCTTCCCTTTCTCCTCCATCTTCTTCATCATCATACACAGCTCCTTGTTCCTTTTAGAACAGGGCTTATTGTTTTATTTGACATAGAACATAGAATAATAGAATTGGAAGGGACATTGGAGGTCTTCTAGTCTAACCCCATGCTCAAGCAGGAGACCCCTATACCATCCCAGACAAATGGCTGTTCAGTCTCTTCTTAAAAGCCTCCAGTGATGGAGTACCCACAACCACGTAAGGCAAGCCATTCCACTGGTTGATCGTTTCTCCTTGGTTCCAGATTGATTCTCTACTTGTTTGGTTCTCTCCTCGGAATATTGCTTTTGTCCCCAAATCTCCCCAATTGCACTGATGGATACACCAGTGCTTCCTCTAGCTAGCCAAAAACAGGGGGCAAAAAAAAAAGGTTTATTCCAACCAGTATTTCCTAGGCACTTCTTGCCAAAAATATATGCTTGTGGTTTCTATATTGTTACACAGGTAAGGAAAATGATAAACTGGCTGTTGTGTTGAGGAACAACAGAGTTTTTCTCAAGAGCAACCAGTTGTAAAAGTTGCATGTTATCTCAGCTCATTCATTTAGCACTGGGGTCAGGCAAATAGAAGATTTCCCTTTAGATATACAAAACCAACTTTCTTCATGACGGTTCTTTTAAGCACTTTAGATCATGTGAATTTACCCAAATGCATACTCTTTTCTCTGTGTAACAATATCGAAATCACAAGCATATATTTTCACATTTTGTAAATATAAATTGTTATCTTTCACTCCAGATTGAAATAGGATTCAGCTGCAGAATTTGTGGAGTAAGAGGAAATATCTCCAGATGAAATAAAAGGCACATTTTAGAACAACAGCATTTGAAAATGTTCACCCAGAAGAAAAAGGCCTTAGTAGAATTTCATCTCTGAGGAAATTTGATCTTTCTCTTTGACCCTAAAACACAGTATGAATGCTAATGCGTTGCTCGTTGCTTTAGTGGTTTATGGTCAGCAAACATTTTCTTGAAAGAGCATTTATTTTATTCTGGATTTACACCTAGGATACGGGATAGGCTTTTCCTCATAGGCTAAGGGGATTTATGATCACTGAAATCATGAAGTTTTAAATATACCTAATTCTGGCATTGGAAACTTAATCATAAGTTGTATGGCAGCTGTACAACAGTGAATTAAAAGAAAATGTTAGCTCCAATAACTATACAACAATCATTAAGTTCTGTTAAAACTGGAAAAATAGGCTCTTGTCATGAGATTCCATTTCAGATGGAGATCCAGGCCATATGGATCAGGTGTCAAGTGGATTTTTATAGATATTTTTGGGATTCCTTGAAAGACGTCTGGAAAGTCAATTATCCACAATTATCCATTTTGACTAATATTTTTATGAGGTCTCTAGGTATCCTTAAATAACCCTCTCTCTCCAAACCCTGGCTCCACATCTAAGATAGCTCAGGTAATACAGATAGTCCTCAACTTACAACAGTTCATTTAGTGACCATTCCAAGTTACAATTGCACTAAAAAAAAAGTGGCTTATGACCATTTTTCATATTTATGGTAGGTTGTGTGGCAGCTATACAAAAGTGAATTAAAAGAAAATGTTAGCTCCAATAACTATATAGCAATCATTATTGAATTCTGTTAAAACTGGAAATATGGGCTCTCATCATGAGATTCCTCCAGGGTTCTTTCCGATTCTATTATTCTATGTTCTATGTCAAATAAAACAATATGCCATGTTCTAAAAAGGAGCAAGCAGATAGAGGAGGAGGAGGAGGAGGAGGAGGAGATGATTATTCAGCCAGCATAATGTCTTTGGGTACTTCTCCTCTCAGATTTGCTGGCAAACAGAAACCTCTTCAAATTATTATGATTTATTTTGCTTTTGTATGGCTCTTCTCCCAAAGTAGTCCCATAAAAGCTCTAATTTGACTTCTTTTTATACTTTTTTGTTTAACAAATGCTTGATAGCACAAGCAAGAAAAAAGAAAGAGGAAAAGCAAGAACTAAAGGAACAACAACAAAAAAGAAATGAAAAGAGAGCTATGAAAACATTATTAAAATATTTTCAAAGGAGTATTAAACTAGCAGTAGCACTTAGATTTATATACCACTTCTCAGTGCTTTACATCCCTCTGTAAGTGATTTACAGAACCAGCCTATTGCCCCCAACAATCTGAATCCTCATTTTACCAACCTCGGAAGGATGAAAGACTGAGTCAACCTTGAGCCAGTAAGAATCGAACTGCTGGCAGTTGGAAGAATTAGCCTGCAGTACTGCATTCTAACCACCGTGCCATCATGTCTCTTTAACAAAACCAAAGCACCCTTTTGATTCCTAGCGAGCCATTTGCCTTGGCAACAGGGATTAGAATTAAGATCAATCAAGTTTCAGCCAAATTACAAGTTTCATCCAAATTACAGTGACAGCTGAATTTTAAAGCTTTTAGGCAACTTCTTCAAACTTTTTAAACTCAGCATAAGCAAGTGGGGGCTATCAGCACTCCTGGGTTCTCTTTTGAGGGACTGGGGAGCTTCCCTTGATGAACACATCGCCTTAGGGGATGCCTTAATAAATGCTTTTTAGTGGGGGTTTTCCCCCTAGTATAGCTTTCATCTAGAGAACAAACATTTTTGACTTTTAAAACAGTGGAAGGCTTTGTACTGTGATCTGCATATCAAGCATTTAAAAAAAACGTCTTCTCTATTCCAGAGTCAGGACTAGATTTAATTGGCTAAATAAAATTTCAGCTTGAATATTAAGAATCACATCTTTCAGCTTCATGCATGAAAATCAGCTCACGACGTGTTTAACCTTCATATTCACTAGTTAGTTATCTAACTAGCTAAACATTAAACTGGGTTCATCTCAGAGGGACTAGATCAAATTCAAGGCTCGCAGGCCAGATCCAACCTGTGATGTGGTTGGATCTGGCCTGTGGGGCTGTCCTGGTCTACCCAGTGCGAAGAGGGATGATCAGGCCAATGTAGCTTCATCCCGGTCTACTCAATACAAAGAAAAAAGATCAGGCTAGCATGGCTTCGGCCTGGTGTACCCAAAGTGAAGAGGAAACATGCCAGCAGTTTTGGGGAGTGGTGTCAAACTGGCCATGCCCACCCAGTCAGCCTCACCCACTTAGTCAGCCATGCCCACCTGTCCCCCAAGGTCAACCACAGCCCTGATGTGGCCCTCGATGAAATTAAGTTTGACACCCCTGGACTAGATGGACAGATATGTACCTTCTTGGCTGTCCTCAGCTGGGGAAGTTAGGAAACTTCCAGCTAAGCTGGAAGGAGGGGTCAAACGAGGGCCTAGCTTGGAGTCCTTGCACAGCCTCAAGTGGCATAAGCTGTTCTCCCCTAAGATCCATGAGCCTTATCTGGTCATTCCCAGGGGAAAGCAAGCAGCAGCCTGAGAAGATTCTTATAACATAAAAGAACATTATGTTATAGTAAGCAGTAAAGTTACTAACTTTCACTATTCACAAGAGGCTGTGGTTGGTTGCTCCTGACAGGCATCTGAAGGTTCAATAAAGTCCAATTCATGACCACAATCATGCAATCAAAGTTTTAAAGCACACATAAAGTAGGGCTGGGGTTCCTGCCACCAACCTGACTTTTTAAACCATCCCCTCCACGGATGCCTGTCTCTGTTTTCATTAATAACCAATATTTACAGTCCTGTGTGACAAAGTATTTTGTGATGGATTTTTTGCCATCCAGATTCACTGGATTGCTCATGACCAGAAAGAGAGAAAAAAATTGTTTCCAGGAGGGGTCAAAGAGGTCATCTGTGTCAAAATTGAACAGCCCTCTTTCCACAGAGGGGGAGGGATATGACATCATTTATCTCCAGTCTACAACACAGTCCTTTCAGCAGTTCCAAGAAGGCTCCACACCCATTTGCACTACTCAGGTGATCCTGAGGAAGCAGATACACCTCCAAATGGCCTCAATGACTCTCTAAAAGAATGCAAATGATCAGCTAACTATGAGGAATATAAATCTTTCCATTTTAAAAAAAACCACGAAAGTCCAGTTGCCTCTTGAAAAAGCACCTTTGACACAACCATAACCTGATGACTGAGAATCTCCATAGATATTCTTCATTTCCAACTTACTCTTTTTCTTCCTGTCCTCCTTACACTCTTTGGAGGAATTCTTAGTGTGCTCTTTTTTGCAGATGTTTCATTATCCAAACTAGGTAATATCATCAGTACTAGTAGGGAGTGGGATTTGCTCTTAATTTATATTCTAGTGGTTTGCCTTGTCAGTGTTGGAGTGAGTGGCTTTGGAGGTTCTTTGGTTGGGCCAACTCAAGGTAGGATAACCTCATTCTTGGCATATCAGGAACTGGGTTAATTGATGACTCTGAATGGCCGGCTAAAAGAGATTTACAGGAGGCTTTGGCTGGGAACAGCTTACAGGACCGAACCGTAAATGAAGAGGAGGAGGAGAAACTGCCTTCCATGGTGGAACTGAGAGCACACAGAGCAGAGAAGAGACAGGAGCAGCAGAGATCTGCCAGATTACTTGGGAGAAGGCCCTGGCCATCTTGTTGGGCTGCACTGAAAATAGGGCAGGCAGAGGGAGGCATTGCTGGGAACAATGTGTTTGGTTTATGGTTGTGTATTTGTTCCTCTTGCTTCCTGCTTGATTGTGCTTTGGAGACTGAAATTCTCTTGTCAATAGAGCTCTCATGGGTATATATTCATGAAGGGATGCAGTGGCTCAGTGGCTAAGACACTGAGCTTGTCGATCAGATAGGTCAGCAGTTCAGTGGTTCGAATCCCTAGCACCCTGTAATGGAGTGAGCTCCCGTTACTTGTCCCAACTTCTGCCAATCTAGCAGTTTGAAAGCATGTAAAAATGCAAGTAGAAAATAGGGACCACTTTGGTGGGAAAGTAACAGCGTTCCGTACACCTTTGGCATTTAGTCATGCCAGCCACATGATCACAAAGACATCTTTGGACAGCACTAGCTCTTCAGCTTTGTAATGGAGATGAGCATCGCTCCTAGAGCCGGAAACAACTAGCATGTATGTACTAGGGGAATCTTTGCCTTTTACCTTATTATATTCATTCTTCCCTACTTTTTTTGAGCTGAAGTGAAGGGAGCTAAAAGGTTATTACTTCACAGTGGTGATGCTTCAGGCATCCATCTTCTAGTTTGTTCTACCCTTACTCCATCTCTACAATATGCTTTATGAGGAGCAGTGACCAGTACTCTATGGGCTTTAGCACTATAGATTTATATCCAGTAAATAAGTTCTCCTATGGCCACTGTTATTTTCTGCTCCCTAAGACTGAATTTACATTATTTTCCTGCCTGTCATTCCCTGTCTTCCAGTTTAACTACAGTGTCTGTTTCCATAGCCAATGAATTTCCCATCCATGACGTTTTAGGATTTTATACTCAGTGTGTTTCCTTTCAAATTTACACTGAGCCTCATTTGCTCATTGACTTACTTTGGGAACAGCTTGTAATCTGTTTTCATTTATCCCTCTGAATAATTTTGGATTCGCCAGCATGGTTTGAAGCAAGGACAAGAGAACTACAGAAATCCGTAGAAAGTATCCTCAAATCTTGCTTCTGTATTATTGTTAACATCATCCTCTCTGCCTCATGTGTTTTTTATAGTTTTTAATTGTGAATGTTTAATATACATACCTACAGTTCAAGAATGTCTCCTCAGGAAATTTCACTTTTAACTTACTCTTGATCCTGTCAGGTAGAACTTGTTCCTTTTCCATAACATCTTTTAGACACAATTTCTTCATAGAGGCAGATGTCTTTGTTGGCACTATTAAAATTGACTGTTCAAAAAATATCCTTCAATTTGTCCAACGTTAGAATATTTTTCTTTCAAGGGTCCTTGAAAGCATCTCTGACAGATGACTATTTCTATTTTAGAGTATCTTCCTTAACTGGAATGCCATAAGTGGCAAGCTAGCCTAAGGTTTTATTTATGGCAGTATTTTATTGTGTGTCACAGATCAAGAAAATGAAAATGTAGCACGTTTCAAAAGTCAACACGCATTTTCCTGCTTGCATTAAGAAAAAAGGACCTGGAAGAGAATAACAGCTGTTCGGCTTCTTTTGAATCCAATTAATTTTAACTAGCACTTTTATTTTCAGAGCAAAGCAGGGAGCCAATTACACACAGGCACACATATGGACACATACATATGCATAGGACCTCAGGAACATTTAGAAGTATAAGTGGTTTTTTAATGCAAAATCCATTTCTTTCTCTAACGCTTATCTTTAATATCAGAATTAGCATTTATGGACTATAACTCTGCACATGGATTTGTTCATCATCTAAACAATGGGCTTCTCTTTACATAAAGCTTTAAAATCTTAATGGATTTCTCATAACAAGAGTATAATTCGTTCAGATGATTCTTATCATATTGGCTGTATTTGCTAATTATTGAATGTTGATTGTAATAACAATTTCAAAATGTTGAGCTTGTATAAGGTAATTTAACATGCAGTACTAGTTTAAGCGCTAGTTTAGTGGCAGAGTGGTTAGAATGCAATATTACAGGCTAACTCTGCCAACTGCCAACAGTTCAATTCCCACAGGTTCAAGATTGGCTCAGCCTTCCACCTTTCCGGGCTTGGTAAAATGAGGACCCAGATTGTTGGAGGCAATATGCTGGTTCTGTAAACCTCTTAGAGAGGGCTGTAAAGCACTGTGAAGCAGTATATAAATCTATAAATCTATAAATTAAAAGATATAAAGGTGTCATACTCCAATTAGTAACTACAGAAGAAAATTTGTTTAATGAGAAAAGATAATATGAAATTGAAACAGAACAGACAAAAGTATAAATATAATGATTTGAATTGAGATGAGATAATCAAAAAAAATTGAGAAAATTAAAAGAGGGGAAAAACTATATAGAAAATGTAAAATAGTATAAGATATGGAATAGAATACAAAAAGGAGCATGAAATTGAGTTTTGTGTCTGTATAAAGAAGTTCAACCCGGGACCATGCTATTTTCAAAAAAGATGTTTTACTTGTATTTTGTGTATGAAAACCCAAATAAAACTTTATTTTCAAAAAAAAAGTCAAACTGGTAAATAATTAATAAAATATGATTCAATTAGGATTCATTAAATAGTAGCCTTCAAAGATTCTGCTGATTTCTATAGCATTTATGACTCAGAAACTGTATCTGTTTCTGCAGCAACAGCCTTAATTTTGAATGTCATGGAAGGGAAATATAGTCTATCTTACCATCACTGAGAAATACAATTTTGGTAGGACTTTGGAAGTAAACACTTTGGAAAAGATATTCAAATTCTATGCTGTGTCTGTGGCACTTATCACTAGCATTAGCATTTAAACATATACCTCTTCATAGTGCTTTACAACTCTCTCTACGTGATTTACAGAGTCAGCATATTGCTTCCAACCATCTGGGTCCTCATTTTACTGACGTCAGAAGGATGGAAGGCTTGAGCTGGTCAGGATCAAACTCCTAGCAATGGGCAGAATCAGCCTGCAATACTGCATCCTGACCACTCCACGACCATGGCTCTCTTGTGCAAGACATAATATTCCCTATAAAAGTCTATAGAAGTGAAAGCTGACTTTGAAGAAGGAGAATAGGAAGAGCATGAACCTTTTGAACTTTGGTGTTGGAAAAGATTGGACCCAGAGAACTCTGGGTAGTTATGTGACAAGGAAGAAAGGGGATTTAGACTGGATCCTGATTGTGGGATTTTCTACTGGTAAAAAGTCAGAATGTTCTTTTCAATGAATGTTTCCTATAAATTTTATAGTTAAGTGCTGTTGAGTCAGATTTGAGTCATAGTGACTCTATGATCAAACACTTGACTTATCTTTAATAATATTTCATCCCATCCTTCCATATTATCTTCCCCCTTCTTCTGCTTCTCTTTGCTGGGTTATCTTGGTACAATGTTTCTCAACTTTGGCATTTTTAAGATACCTGGATCTCAACGTCCAGAATTCCCCAGTCAGCCTTTGTAGAGCCCCAGGCTAGCTTATCAGGTCTCTGGAGTATCTTTCGTTTAATTGTCACATCTTGGCTAAGGACTGGTTGTTCAGCATTAAATGCTTAGGCATCTGCTTATGAGATTTGGCAAAGAGAATCCTCTTATTTCCCTAACATTAACGCTTGTAAGACTCCAGGGAAACAGCTGTGTCAGTTGGCAGCAATTCATAACTTGTTTGGGTTGCAGATCCATTTTAGCTGTTGGTCTGCTGAGTTGGTATTTGGTGCTTTATGACTGGTACAATTTTAAGCTTTTATTTTTATTGACCTTTGGTTGCCTTTGCTTACTTTTTTAAGGGTTATTTAGGTATCAATGTCTATATCTGTGTTATATGAGAATCAGTTTGGTCGAATGTTTCACTCATCTGGCTAGAAAACAGGAGAATGTAAGTTCTAGGCTCACCTTAGATACAAAGCTAGTTTGGTGACCTTGGTCTGGTCACTTTCTTTCAGCCCTGGAAAGGAGACAATGGCAAACCCCTTTTGAAAATCTTGCCAAGAAAACAATAGGGAGTTGTCCAATCAGTCTCCAAAAATCAGACATGATTGAACAAAAGAAAAATAAATAAGTGTTTTACATATCTATATCTACATCTACATAGAATTCTTTATTGGCCAAGTATGATTGGACACACAAGGAATTTATCTTAGTGCATATGCTCTCAGTGTACATAAAAGAAAAGATATATTCGTCAAGAATCAAGAATCATAAGGTATAACACCTAATAATAGTCATAGGCAGTAGTGGGATTCAAATGTTTTTACGACCGGTTCTGTGGGTGTGGCTTGGTAGGCGTGGCAGGGGAAGGATACTGTAAAATCTCCAGTTAGAGGTGGTATTTGCTGGTCTCTGAACTACTCAAAATTTCTGCTACTGGTTCTCCAGAACTGGACAGAGCGTGCTGAGTACCACCTCTGGTCATAGCTGCATAGGTACAAATAAATAGGGACAATAGGACAGGGACGGTTGGCATAATGGTGCACTTATGCACACCCCTTACAGACCTCTTAGGAATGGGATGAGATCAAGAGTGGTTAGTTTGAGGCTAAAGGAGTGGGGGTTAGAGGATGTAACAACAGAGTCAGGTAGTGCTCTTACATTATACTCTTATGTTACACTCTTACATTAAAAGCCTGGGGGATGGGGGATGTTGCTTCCATTATTTTTATGATATTTTAAAAATCTCACTCAAAGATTTGGCAGCAATTATTTTATTCCTTGGTAATGGCTCATCAATTTTAGCAGAAAGGAGTAAGTAAAAGTGTGGTGTGTGTGTGTGTGTGTGTGTGTGGTGTGTGATAACAAGGAAATCAATTGCAGCCTCTCTGCCCTGGGGCCTGAAACCTTAAGTGACGCATGAGATGATGTCACTGAAGGATGGACTGTTCATTCTTCAACAAAGTGATGAAATTAGTAGACCAGCAAAATATTGTGGACATAATATATTTAGATTTCGGTAAGGCATTTGACAAAGTAGACCACAACCTGCTTCTTAGTAAGCTAGAAAAAAGTGGAATAGATAGCACCACCACCACATGGACACGCAACTGGCTGGCAAACCTTACTCAATGAGTAGTCCTTAATGGGTCTAAGTCTACATGGAGGGAAGTAAGCAGTGGGGTGCCACAAGGTTCCTTCTTAGGCCCAGTACTCCTCAATACCCTCATTAATGACTTAGATGAGGGAATAGAAGGGGAACTTATCAAATTTGCAGATGATACTAAGCTGGCAGGAATAGCTAATACCCAAGAAGATAGGCTCAAGATCCAGGTGGATCTTGACAGACTAGAACATTGGGCCATATCTAACAAAATGAAATTCAATGTAGAGAAAAGTAAAGCCCTACACTTAGGCAAGAAAACCCAAAAGTACACATATAGACTGGGTGAAACCAGGCTCAATAGCAGTAACTGGGAGAGGGATCTTGGAGTCTTAGTGGACAACCAGCTAATATGAGCCAGCAGTGTGCAGCAGCAGCCAAAAAAGCTAATGCAATCCTAAACTGCATTAACAGAGGGATACAATTAAGATCAAGTGAGGTACTAATACCACTCTATAAAGCCTTAGTAAGATCACACCTAGAATATTGCATCCAGTTTTGGTCACTATACAATAAAAAAAGATGTTGAGACTCTAGAAAAAGTGCAGAGAAGAGCAACCAGCATGATGAGGGGACTGGAGGCTAAAACATGAAAAACGGTTACAGGAACTGGCCTGGCTAGTCTAGTGAAGAGAAGGACCAGGGGTGACATGATAGCAGTCTTCCAATATTTGAGGGACTGCCACAGGGAGGAAAGTATCAAGCTATTTTCTAAAGTGCCTGTAGGCCAGACAAGGAATGATGGATGGAAACTGAACAAGAAGAGATTTAACCTGGAAATAAGGAGAAACTTTCTGACAGTGAGAACAATCAACCAATGGAACAGAAGTTGCCCTCAGAAGTTGTGGGAGTGCCATCACTTGAGACTTTCAAGAAGAGATTGGACTGCCATTTGTCAGAAATGGTGTATGGTCTCCCGCTTGGGTGGGGGTTTGGACTAGATGACCTACAAGGTCCCTTCCAACTCTGATTATCTGTTATCTGAAAATTGACAAAATCAATCTAACAGATTCTTTGGGTTTGCTGGGAATTACTTATTCAGCAGAAAATACTGGGAGATTCTGAGCCCTGATCATTAAATACCACATTTTAGCTTGTTTTAAAGGTCTGAGGAACCATCAGTTCTACTTCAGGAATGATAAACAGCGATTTAAAAGGTTTCTAGTCTCAGCTTGGTTCACCATTTTTTATTAAAAAAAACATAGGATGGAAGAACAGTTAACGTTGCCATCAACAATTACAACCATTACTGGAACTAGTAGCACAAGCGGTAAATGTAGAATGGTGGTCTTATTTACAAATGTAAAGTACATACACACAGGACAGAAAAACATGGGGCATTAATAAAGAGTTAACAATTCTGGATAAGCTTCTGTTAGAGACCGATGATAAATTAATAAAAGTACTGTATAGATATTTATTAGAATACAAACTTGAGGAAAAACATGTTAAAGAAACAATGGTGGCATGGGCAAAAAATTTTTTGGTTATAATATTGAATTGGCTAAATGGCAAAAACTTTGGACCATCAATAAGAAAATAACTTTGGCCATGGCATCCAAGGAAAACCTTTATAAGATGTTTTACAGGTAGCATCTTTCACCAGCAAGGCTTTCCAAAATGATCAAAAGTCTATCTCCATATTGTTGGAAGTGCAAAGATGTATCAGGCACATTTTTTCACACGTGGTGGACTTGCAATGCTGCAAAAAAGTATTGGAGACTGATTCAGACATGGGTGGAACTAATGGTGGGAGAATATTGTTGTTTTTTTCATGTGTAATTATTCTTTTTTTAAAACTAGATTTTTGTGTGTGTGCCGGTATATCTTAATGTAAGTATGGTGCAGAGGTGGTATTCAGCAGGTTCTGACCAGTTCTGAAGAACCAGTAGCAGAAATTTTGAGTAGTTCTGGGGAACCGGCAAATACCACCTCTGACTGGCTCTGCCCCCATCTATTCTCTGCCTCCCGAGTCCCAGCTGATCAGCTGGGTCTTCTTTTGTTGCCCTGCACAGGAGAACGGAGCTGGAAAGCAAGTTAGTGGGATAGGGAGGGAATGGGATTTTGCAGTATCCTTCCCCTGCCATGCCCACAAAGCCACGCTCAAGACAAGCCACACCCACCAAGCCACACCCACAGAACTGGTAGTAAAAAAAAAATTGAATCCCACCGCTGGTGTGGTAGTGAGGGTTGTATGTGTCTCTATATATCCATACAGTATCTACTAAAAGTTGGAAAATATTTTTAAAAAGTATAATATCAACTGTATAAATTGAAATATCTACCGATGTAGGAGAGAAATAACTATCAATGTAGAAGAAGAGCAGAGAGACTTGGAGGCAGAATTAAGTGAGTCATCAGCCTAGAATCACTTTGTTCCTATGAACAATCTATGTCCAACCCCTCTTGAGTTCTGTTGACCCTTATCTGGTGCCAATTTAATATTATATATTAGTTGATAGTTATATATTAGTTAATGTTATATATTAGTCAATTCTTGTTTATAGCCTTGAGCAATAAGTCTTCTGAACTGGAACTTATGTGTGATCCGATCCTTCACAACTGACAGTCAAGCTGACAGATTTTGTCCCATCTAGATTTCCAACAAAGTCTTGTCCTTATGGTGCAAAGGATGAATTTCTAGGTATGGTTCCACCAAAATTCATAACCAGCAACCAGCTACAAATGGAGCCTTCACGAGCACAAGAAACCACAATGCATGAAAAATAAAGTGACACCCATTAAAAAAGTAAAACTTGGACCCACTTTAGAGCAATACCTTCATTAACAGAACTGAACATCACTTTAAATTGACTTTGTAAAAATATTGCCTTAACGATAGGCAATACAATGTTAAAATACCTTCCTGTTTACTGAAAACTAGTTAGATTTCTTGTACCCCAGGGAGATAAACTGATTTATTCAGATGTATTAATTCTCTTGAAAACTATCAAAGATACCTACTTTCGTTTTTGAGAAATGAGAAGCCATTCGGAAAATATTCATCTTGACGAAGTCAGGTGATAAAAATATATTTAATTGCTCAAAATGTCAGTTGATGGTTGAAAATGTAAATGTTAATGAAGGTTTTTAATTTGGGAGGGAGTTGAGTGTCTGTGCATTTATTTTTGATTGATCAACACAACTAGGAGGAAATTAGTCTTAGCTGTGGAAATGGAATCAATCAATTAGTTGTGGCATATACAGTATAATAATTTCCCCCCCAACCTTTGCCATTTCTTTATTACATTTCTTCTTTGGAATGGAAGTTAAAATGCAACGCAGATTATAAAACTGAATTAAATGTCAGGAAGAGCAGAGCTATTTTAGATTTGATGGGAAAGTCAGCTTCTTTAAAATATTCATCAGCCTTTTCCTCATTCCTCTCTTCTTGCCTATGAAATATTACTTTTGTTAACTGGCCTTAATGTCCAGTACAGCCAAATTCAGAAAACCATGCTTAGCTTAAACTCTCTTCTACTACTTTAAGCACTATTAAGACAGAAAAAAACAAGACATGAATATTTAAAATAAATAAATAAAACAGACCAACAAGAGGCTAAGATTTCAGATCTTATTCCTTATTCAAGAAACAATTAGGCATGGTTTTCCAGATTAAGACCAATTTTTGTTGTAGTTTCAAGCCAGAATCAAATAGTTCCAATTTATTTCTGTGTTATATAGAAGGAAAGGAGGGGAATATTTTCATAAGAAGATTTTCCAATATCCATCCATTGATAGAACAGCATCCACCAGCAGAAAGGGTACATTTTCCACCCTCCACAAATTCCATGCCTCAAATCTGTTCCAGGGAATTGGTAACCTGGTGAAAAAGATTTAGAGTTTCTGTGGATAGGTGAAAAGGAAAGAAAAATTTAGCAATTACCCTGTTACAACAAAAGCCTGCTCAGTAGAACATCAGGCTTTTCTAAAAGATCCATTAAACAACCACAATGCATGAAACAAGGACCACACTAAAATGCAGATTATTCTTCCTGTATTTCCCCAGAAGCTGAGCAAACACATTACTGCAAGCAAGAATTAGACAGGGCTGCATAATGAAAACTATAAAAGATTGTGTGTTGCCAAGAGAGCAAACCAAAATCTATAAATAAAAGCCAAATTCTGTGATAGTTTTTCCTATGAAGAAAACGCATTAATTGGATAATACTATAGAGAGATGCATGTAGATATTCCCTTGGATAAGTTATGGATTATGGGAAGAAGCCATGATGATGAGTGTGTACAGTGCAAGATTTCACGGAAGACCGAGTGACTTCCTGGTCATAATTCCAAACAGCATCATATTAGTAATGCATGAGCTGACAGGCCTCTTCTTGTATGAGGCTCATATTGATTTCCAGAGATTATTTTGGCCTCAAGCTACAATATGGCATAGAAGAAGATTTTTTAAAAGAATTGATCTTTATAAAGAGAGATGCAATGATCTGGAAGACTCAAAGATCCTATCTGGGCTACTGCCCAACTTTTCCATAATCCTCTCTGCACTAAACAATGTGTTAGCCTATATTAGCCTTCTTTTCAACCCAATGCTCTCCTGATGCATTGACTTTCAATTCCTAGAATCCCTAGCCAGCATAGCTAATTCATTCTGGGAGATGATAACTAACATATTAGCAGGTTAAATTGAACTATAGAATGAATTCCCATGATCTGCTTTGCTGGTCCTCTTGCAATATTATTACCTTGGAAATTTAGGAAAGTTTCTCAGGAGCTGTTAACAGAATATCAGAGTATTTTAGCAGAATAACAAGAGTTGTCTAAAATGTTATAGGGTCTCCTGCTTGAGCAGGGGATTGGAGTAAAAGACCTCCAAGGTGTTGTGGTTCGCCGGCAACCTGCGCAGAGGGCAGCTGAATCAGACAATGGGGAAGAACAGGGACCAGTCCGTGAGTCTGGGGAGGACTTAGACAAGGGTCCTGAGTCCAATACAGAAATGGGGCCAGGATCATCTGGGAGTTATCTTGGGGACACAATAAAAAGTCTTCTTGTTAATTCTTTTAGGTGGCAAAAATCAGTTTGGGGGTGGGGGGGTGTTCACCCACTTTTAACTCTTTAAATGCCTTTCATTAGTATCACTATGCAAAGTTTTGATGTTAATCGCCAGAGTCACCTTTCTAAATGAACCAGGCTCATGACAACCAAGGGTAGCCATAGTGTTTGCAAGTGGGACAGTCTATGTTCTAGATACTATAAATCTGCCTTCTCAAGAATGAATTTGCCCATCCAATGAGATTGGAAGACTGGCTTTGCTGACTCTGTCTTCTTTGAGGGAATGTCACATCCAATGATGTTGGAGATGAAACTTCTCAGAGATTTATGAAACAAGACCCCTGATGATGCAGGGGTTAGAATGCAGTATCGTTACATGCAAAGCAAGATAGTTCAAGCCGTGATGTGTCATAATTGTGATGATTGTGGCTTATAGCTCATTGGAAACTCCAAATCCACAATCTCTGAAAATTAGAATATTATGTGCAATCAAAACAAGGATTGTACATAGAACAATATCGGACCTCTGAAAAGTATAAGCATGCATAGGTACTCAGTACTTGGTTTGGGCCCCTTTTGCAGCAATGACTGCCTCAATGTGGCGTGGCATGGAAGCTATCAGCCTGTGGCACTGCTGAGGTGTTATGGAAGACCAGGATGCTTCAATAGCGGCCTTCAGCTCTTCTGCATTGTTCGGTCTCATGTCTCTCATCTTTCTCTTGGCAATGCCCCATAGATTCTCTATGGGGTTCAAGTCAGGTGAGTTTGCTGGCCAATCAAGCACAGTAATCCCACGGTCATTGAATCAGGTTTTGGTGCTTTTGGCAGTGTGGGTAGGTGCCAAGTCCTGCTGGAAAATGAAGTCAGCATCCCCATAAAGCTCATCTGTGGAAGGAAGCATGAAGTGCTCCAAAATCTCCTGGTAGATGGCTGCATTGACCCTGGACTTAATGAAGCACAGTGGACCAACACCAGCAGATGACATGGCTCCCCAAATCAACACAGACTGTGGAAACTTCACACTGGACTTCAAGCATCTTGTAGTGTGTGCCTCTCTATTCTTCCTCCAGACTCTGGGTCCTTAGTTTCCAAATGAGATGCAAAAGTTGCTCTCATCAGAAAAGAGGACTTTGGAGCACTGAGCAACAGACCAGTTCTATTTTTCTTTAGCCCAGGTAAGACGCTTCTGACATTGTTTGTTGTTCAGGAGCGGCTTGACAGGAGGAATACGATATTTGAAGCCCATGTCAAGGATCCGTCTGTGTGCGGTGGCTCTTGATGCACTGACTCCAGCCTCAGTCCACTCCTTGTGAAAGTCCCCAACACTTTTGAATGGCCTTTTCCTGACAATCCTCTCCAGGCTGCGGTCATCCCTGCTGCTTGTATAGCTATTTCTTCGATACTTTTCCTTCCACATAACTTTCTATTAATGTGCTTTGATACAGCACTTTGGGAACATCCAACTTCTTTTGCAATTACCTTTTGAGGCTTTTCCTCCTTATGGAGGGTGTCAATGATGGTTTTCTGCACAACTGTCAGGTCAGCAGTCTTTCCCATGATTGTGATTCCTACTGAACCTGACTGAGAGACCATTTAAAGGCTCAGGAACCCTTTTCAGGTGTGATGGCTTAATTAGCTGATTAGAGTGGGACACTTTGAGCCTAGAATATTTCACCTTTTCACAATATTCAAATTTTCTGAGATTGTGGATTTGGGGTTTTCATGAGCTGTTAGCCATAATCATCTCAATTATGACACATCACGGCTTGAACTATCTTGCTTTGCATGTAATGAGTCTATCTCATATATTAGGTTCACCATTTAAGTTGCATTACTGAAATAAATAAACTTTTGCAGGATATTCTAATTTTTTGAGTTTCACCTGTACAAGAGCACACGATAGATACAAACTCAAGGAAAAACAAACCAAACTTGATTGCAGGAAATACGACTTTAGCAACAGAGTGGTCAATGTCTGGAATGCTCTCCCCTGACTCTGTGGTTTCTTCCTCAAACCCCCAAAACTTTAACCTTAGACTGTCTACTATTGACCTCACCCCTTTCCGAAGAGGTCTGTAGGGGGCGTGCATAAGCACACCAACATGCCGATTGTCACTGTCCTATTGTTTCTTTTTTTTTTTCTTATTCATATCCATTTCATGTATTCATAACCATGTTTATACTTATACCTGTTATCTAATAATCGGTTGACAAAATAAAATAAATAAATAAAATAAAATAATGAACTCAAGGCAATCAAGACTCTCTGACAGTTTGTTTAGCTTCAAGAAGCCCAGAGGTGGTATTCAGCAAGTTCTGACCAGTTCTAGAGAACCGGTAGTAGAAATTTTGAGTAGTTTGGAGAACCGGCAAATACCACCTCTCACTGGAGGTATTACAGTATCCTTCCCCTGCCATGCCCACCAAGCCACACTCACAGAACTGGTAATAAAAAAATTTGAATCCCACCACTGAAGAAGCCCTTTATTGAGTACATCATATTGGCATTTAGAAAGGTGAAATTCCCATCTTTAGAGTAATAGAAATTCTTTATGGCAATTCACCATAGCCAAACTCGCTGCAGGACAATTTACCAATTCAATTTAATTATTTAAAATAAATAAAATATTTTAATTTTTGTCATTCACATTTCATTCTGTCCTTCCTTTTGCATCTTTTCTTTAATAATTCTATTCCACCATTTCTTTGATATTAGTGTAATTCTTGTCCCGCAACGAGTTGGCCTTGGCATGTTGTCCTTGCGGTAAATTGGCTGTGGCGAGTTGGCCATGGTGAGTTGTCCATGGCAAATTGCCATAGATCTTCAAATAAATGTTGGGCAGATATTTGTCTGGAATGGTCTGAGGTCTCTTGGCCTAATCAGGGTGTCAAAGAAGAAGACTTCTCCGGAACTCTTCCAATAAGTGATATTACGATTGTAATATATATGCACAATAGAAAAAAGGATACACAGATAGTCCTCAACGAATGACCACAGCTGGGACTAGAATTTCCATTGCTAAGCAAGGGGATTGTTAAGTGAGTCATGTTTGATTTTATGACCTTTTTTGCCAACGATGTTAAGCCAATCACTGCAGTTGTTAAGTGAATCTGACACTTATTAAACAAAGACAGATTCCCGTGTTGAGTCTGCTTATTGGAAGCCAGTTGGGAAGGTGACACATGGTGATCATATGACCCCAGGATAACTCTACCATTGCCCAGTGCCCAAATTTTGATCAAATGACCATGGGGAAGGTTGTAAGTGCAAGAACATAAATCACTTTTTTCTGGATCATTGTAACTTCAAATGGTTGCTAAACAAATAGTTGTAACTTGAGGACCACCTGTATCTATCTGACTGCAGCACTGTCAATAATTACAGGGAATCCTCAACTTACCACCACAATTGAGCCCAAAATTTCTGTTGTTAAGAGAGTTTTGCCCCATTTTACAACATTCCTTGCCACCGTTAAGTGAATCAACAGCAGTTGTTAAGTTAGTAACCCAGTTGTTAAGCAAATCTGGCTTCCCCATTGGCTTTGCTTGTCAGAAGGTCTCAAAAGGGGATCATGTGACCCCGGGATACTGCAAGCATCAAAAATATGAAGCAGTTTCCAAACTTCTGAATTCTGATCACATGATCATGGGATGCTCACAGTTTCCGTAACTGTGAAAAACGGTCATGTCACTTTTTTCAGCAACATTGTAACTTTGAACTTTGAACTTCTTCAATTGTAAATTGAAGACTACCTGTATTTAATTTCTGCTCTCTGGGGAATTGAAGTCTGAAGGGTATCAAAACTAGCAACTCATATGACCCAGTATTTGCAAGAGAGACATACTGACCTACTGTCAGGTCCCATAGATTCCTATAGGGATGCTCTCATTCTGGTGGGATGGGGGAGGCTTGGGGGGATCTCTGTATGGGTTTTCTGTTTCTATTCCTTGCTTTGCCTCGCTGTAACTTTCAGAGCCTTGGGAGGCCAGGAATATGCCTTGAGCCATCTGCCTTATCTTGTCTCTGGAGAAGAGCGGTAGTGTTGCCTTGGGAAGCGGCGTTCATCACCTTCTCAGCCTGAGTTTCTCATAACATCTTTACACCTCAGGATTGGCTTGATAATGGACTGGATTTTGGGAGGGGCTCTGTTTGCAATGGTTTAACCTAATGTTTTGAGTGGGAAAACCTTAGTTCCTGCCTACATCTTCTTGCTATCACAGTCTTCCAATAAAAGTTCCTTTTGAAATGGCTTTTGTTTCAAGAATTCTGCTTTCTTGAGAAGACTGGCGAGGCAGGACCTTACAAGAACTAAAATTAAAGGAAGTGCATAACATTTTCTCGCTCCCTCCAGTGTCACTTCAGCAGACATTTAGATCAGGGATGGGATTCAAAAAAATGTACTACCAGTTCGGTGGGTGTGGCTTGGTGAGTGCGGCGTAGCATGGTGGATGTGACTTGGTGGGTGGGGCAGGGGAAGTATACTATAAAATCCCCATTCCCTCCCCACTCCTGGGGGAAGGTTACTGCAAAATCCCATTTCCTCGCCACTCCACTAACCTGCTTTCCAGCTCCCTTCTTCTGTGCAGGGCAACCAAAGAAGATCCAGCCAATCAGCTGGGACTTGGGAGGCAGAGAATAAATGGGAGCGGGGCCAGTCAGAGGTAGTATTTGCCAGTTCTCCGAACCACTCAAAATTTCCGCTACCGGTTCTCCAGAACTGGTCAGAACCTGCTGAATACCACCTCTGGTTTAGATACTTGGTTTAAACTTCTTCTGGAGAAAAGTCTTTGCTTCTACAGTGGTAGACACACCAATCTCTAGAGACTCAACTCCATGAAAGCCAACACAGTTTCTGTTGCAGGCAATTGATCTGAATTCCTACAGGAAAGCTGATGTCATTAAACCAAAGATGGTGATAGCAGTGGGATTATCCAATGCTCTGGAAAACTACACAGAGTGGGTTTAATGTACCATAGTGTGTGTGTGTGTGTATGAGTGAGTGAATGGCAAACTCTTACAGAGGCATTCTTTGGGGCAGAGCAAAACCTCTCTGACAGATGGTTTCCATTATTCATGCTTCTCTTCAGTGTTCATGTTTTGCATTCTTGAGAGAAAGTCATCTACGCATCTTTGACACTAGGAAAAATTGCCATAAAGTATAAAGAGTTTTCACGCTCTGTGCTAACACACTTAGCAGGGTTCTCTGTGACATTTAATGAAATAAAATAAGTCCATTTGTTTGATGTGTCTTGAAAGGATAACTGAAGAGCAAGGAGCAGAGCTGAGTAAGCTTTTCCAAAGGTTTTCCAGAGGAGATGACATTAGTTAAGGTTGCCCTGTTACAGAATTGTATAAATATTAATGTCTGTAAAAAGACCACTATCTCTATGTCAGTTGGCTACCTATGCTTGTGAAAGTTGGACTTAAAAAAGCAAATCTGGACTAAAATCATCTCATTTGAGTTGTGGTACTGGAGAAGATTCCTTCATATTATTGGATAGCAAAGGTGACGAACAAGCAAGTTCTGGAACTGTTCTGACCAGTAGTGGGATTCAAAAAATTTTTTACTACCGGTTCTGTGGGCATGACCTGGTGGGCTTGGCAGGGGAAGGATACTGTCAAATCTCCAGAGGAGGTATTTGCTGGTTCTCCAAACTACTCAAAATTTCTGCTACCGGTTCTCCAGAACTGGTCAAAACCTGCTGAATACCCACCTCTGGGGCAGGGGTGTCAAACTCAAGGCCCAAGGTCTGGATACGGCCCATAGGGTGTTTACATCTGGCCCACAGGGTTGCCCTGGAAACAGCAAAGGACTGGCCTGCGGTGCCTCCACCAGCGAATTTTTTTTTCTTCCATTCAGTCCAATGGGGGGGGGGATTTTTTTTACTACTGGTTCTGTGGGTGTGACTTGGTGGGCATGGCAGGGGAAGGATACTGTAAAATCTCCAGTCAGAGGTAGTATTTACCGGTTCTCCGAACTACTCAAAATTTCCGCTACCGGTTCTCCAGAACTGGTCAAAACCTGCTGAATACCCACCTCTGGTTCTAACCCAGCTCCCCAAACATGACAGGCCCTCTGTACTTAATTACTGATTCCTTTATTAGGAGCGCCAGCAGCTTCGGTGAAAAGTCTCTCACTCACTGCAGGGTAACAAGTCCATCTGGCCAGGAAATGAAAAGTTATCTGCCACATCTATTCATCTCCGCCCCCTGCCTTTTATCTCCAAAGATAGGATTGGGCTTCCGTCCCAAGGATCAGACCACAGATTTCTACTGCTCTCCTCTCCTTTGCCTTATGTGCATCTGCACATCAGGCACTGGAACCAGCTGTTCCTCTTCTTCCTCATCAGCCACCTCCAGACCTGGAGGCTGGTGATTCTCCATCTGAAGGTTGATGGATGGTCCAGGCTCTGCCTCTGTCTTTCTCTCTGACAGCTCCATTCCTTCTTCCACCTTGGAGCTCTCAGATTGCCTTGATGCTGACCCTGACTCCCATGCCTCCGCCTCATCTGATTCAGTTTCTGGAGGGGCCAGCGGCCAACAGGCCACAACAGGCGCACATAACACCAGACATGTCACTAGATGGAAAAACTATGTCTCACTTATTTTGGCCACATAATATGGAGGAATTCACAGCAATTATGTTTGGAAGAGTTAGCAGTAAAAAAAAAAAAAACAGGCCACCAAAGAACTCAGTGGTGGACACCATCAAAGCTGACACCAACCAGAGCATAGACCAACTCAAAGAAGTAGTGCAAGATCAGAAAATGCAGAGGGACCTGGACCATAGAATCATCAAGAGTTGGACATGACCGAATGGATAGCATCATCATCATCTAAATCAGGGGTGTCAAACTCGCGATGACATTTTCCATGATCTGTCATCACATGGCATATCACAACTTCACTAAATGGGGTGGGTGTAGCCAGCACGTGATGCATCTGGCCTGTGGGCCAAGAGTTTGACACCCTGATCTAAATGTTCAATATCCTCCAGTTTTTTTTAGATTGGTAAGATCTAAAACTCTCTCTCCAACATTCATCATTATGGTATATTTAAGCTAGCAGATAGCACATCTGCTGTTTTTGCTAGAGTCTTTTTGGATTTGATAAAAAAAAAAGAAAAGAAACTGTCTTCTGAAACAGGGGTCTCCAACCTTGGCAACTTTAAGACTTGTTGACTCCTAGAATTCCTCAGCCAGCTTTGGAAAAAAGTCCCCCAAGTTTCTGTTCCTCTTAAACAATACGCATTGTTCTTGCTGGTTATAAACCCATCTTTTAGTTACTATTATTTAAGCAAATCTCCTAAAATATGTTGGATTTGCCACCTTGCAAAAACTTTCACCAAGCACCATGCTAAAAAAGCAAGAACTATAATATTGCACAATTCCTTCTTATTTCCAGCAGTATTTCCTAATCTTGCTACTTAAGAAGTCTGGACTTCAACTCCCAGAATATTTATACTCCAAGACTAGTTTTACACAACTAAACCCTAAGCCTGAATTTGCAAAATTCAATTGTTATTATTGTTAAATCAGTCTGGAATGATTTAATGTGATACCATCATTATGTAATGAATAAGCTGTATTTTCCACAGCATCCTGAATCACAACAATGCCAGTCCTATTTTTAAACCAGAGTTGAACATGGTCCCAAAGTAGGAAAAAGAATATCATCCTTGTTTTAAAGGATATCAATTCTTTAATGAGAAAACTAATCCATTTAAATCAACTTAAAATATATTCTTAGTTCTACCATCATTAAGTCCAGAACGTAGAACTTCTTGGAAAACCAAGGCAAATACCCTTCCCCCAATTAAATAGGGGGAGAACAAAAACCTTTGAATGGGTTCTGGAGTTACATCAAAGGTTTTGGAGGACAATACAGGTTCTTATGATCTTAATAAACAAAATCCAATTGGCCCTCAAGAGTCCTGGTTTTTGATTGATTGATTGATTATGTGCCATCAATTACTTTTTGATTCCTAACAACCACATAGACAGATCTTTTTTTTTCCATGATCTGTCGCTAACCTGTTTTCAAGTCTCTGAAAAGTGCACTCATCATCACTGTACTCTATAACTCAGTCCATCCACCTTGCTCCTGCTTGTCTTCTTCTCTTTCCTTCCACCTGTCCCAACATTAGAGCTTTTCCTGAGAACTAGGATTTCATATAATGAGTCTGAAGTACAATGATTAGTCTTGTCATTTATGCCTCAAGTCAAAACTCTAGTGTCAGGCTCAAAGGGCGCTTATGCTGTTGCAACCATTATCACTTCTCAACCTGGCAAAGAACCAGGGTGGAGGGAAGGGTGAGATGGAATGCTGGCTCCAGACTTGAAGAAGACAAGCTGTGAGAACCAAGGACATATCAGCAGGTGTTCGCCAAGACCTGAGACTTTTTCTCATAACAATACAATGACACTCATTTGGGCAATCTGACCTGCACTAATCCGGGGGAGAGAAATCTATACTGTAATTATGTGGGTTTCCACAGGAATTAGATAGAGCTGGTTTTGCTTTCATCAGTGCGAAAATGATGTAGTCAATAAAGTTTTGCATTCAGAGATTGGAAGTCTTGAACATGCTTGCTTTGGTTGTGTTCATCATTGAAAACGTTGTCATCTAGATTTATTTCTTCAGTGGCCAATTGGTTGCTTTCTTCACTGCCTATGATAGTCTTAGGAGTCTTCTCAACAGCAAAATTAAAATACTCATCCTATCCTCTTTAAAATTCATTTTTCTCAACCATGGCGTGCCATAGCAAATACTGTGTCTTGAATTAGATTAAGAATCCCAAGACATGGAAAATGTGAACTCTTGACTGTGTGTAGGTGTATTTTAAACAATTGAGAACTCTGATTTGATGAGACAGAAGATTTTGAGATAAACTACTGGAATTCTGCATTGATTTAGATTCCGTTCCACAGAGATGTTCCTCAACACCAACATTGTTGGTGTGTAGTGGGATCATCTAGTTACCATTCTGAAACTGCTATGATCAGAACAGAGCACAATTCTTGAGGTGGTATCTCATTAACCCAGAGGATTCAAGCATGATCAAAGCAGGTCAATGAGGAAGATCAGGGGTCTGGAAACTATGTCCCTCTAAAGAAACATTAAAGGGACTAGGCATATCAAGTCTCTAATTTTCTGGCTGAATATAGAAACAGGCAGTTCAACACTACAAAGGCTTCCATGCAAAGTTACTTTATTGGATTATATCAGGCATCCTCAAGGTATAACTCACAGTTTTGCTGAGATTCATCTAATGTCCAATCTTTGCACTGTCGTCTTCATAGTATGAAAAGATAGTTATCTTCATCCCATAACGATACATCAAGGGAAGACTCCAGCATGATGCTGGGGTCCAGGTAAGAATGACCAAAACTCCCCCAGCCCAACCAGAGGTCAATTCAGTGACCAATCAGGATTATAATGTGACCACATGACATGAACTACATGTCCCATGAGGCATTAACTACATTTCCCATGAGGCATTCCCTTAAAGGAACAGCTCCCATTCCCAAACTAACTATGCTGTCTAACCTGCACACTATAGACTGTCTAACCAGCACAAGGCACATTTAGTTCTGAAAATAAATGATTGTGATGAAATATGACAAATGTTTGAATTGATATCACACATAAGAAGGTCAAGACCTATTCTCTAGTCTTCCAGAGTACAGAACACAGAATAATGAATTTAACTTCAAGACTGCCAGAACTGATCTACCCTGCATGAGCATCCCAGGGAAGCGGATAGTCGTTCTTCACTCTTTTTTTTTTAAACAAGTTTTATTGATTTTACAAACAAACAAACAAGACAAAACATCATTAAATTAAAAACATAAAACCTCTTTCCATTGTAGATCCTTACAAGGCAGATAACATATTGCTTTATATCACATACTTATAATTTATCCCATTTCCATATAAACACGTAAATTCCCTTTACCAAATTCCACATTGTTTCTCTTTAATTATTATTCAATCATATTTCCTTTCTGATTTATCTGCTATCCAGTCATCAACTTTATATTTCCCTCTGGCTTGTTATTTCTTAAGTCCTTCCTTTTCGCTCCTCTCTTTCTCCTTTCTTTCTTAGTCACACCGTTTAGTTCATTAAAAATGGCTTCTTCTTCCTCGGTTTCTTCCAGCTGTTGTTTAATTTGCTGACACATAGCAAGCGCCATATCTAGGAAACAAAGGGCTTCTCCCATAACATCTTTGCCTTCTTTCTTTGTTTTTAGATATTGTTTTTTTAGTTCATCAAGAGATAGAGCCATTTTAAACTGTTTCTTCTCTTTCTGTATCCTCTTCTTAAACCAATCAGTTATTTCCAAGCTTAAAACAGTTCCCAAAAGTCCCAAAGTCCCACAGTCATCAAACAGTCCAGGCAGAGTAGAAGCTTCTTCTTTTTACAGTTTCTCTTCTAGGGGTGAAGTCAAATTAGGGAAAGAAAATTCTCTTTATCTTCAAGGCATCTCCTCCAGCAAAGTCTTAGAGTAAAAATTTGTTTTCCCAAGCCTCTCCCTTCCCACTTATAACAAAGGAGTTTAGGTTTTACCTTCTACCAAAAGGCTGGTTTCCCTTGTCCATTTGTTAATTCCATAGGGGAGGGAGAGTAACTTCCCCTTTTCGTCACTTTTCTTCGCAGCTGAAAACATCAATCGGGAACATTATAGCTTCCAAGTCATTACTTTCCCAGGTGTTAAATATATCCTTAAGGTCCCAGTTCGACCAAGAAAAAACTTTCTTTAAAAAAAAAAAGAAAACTCCTTCTCCCTCCTGCGCATTCTTTATCCAATTGCCGGCTTCTTTATGGTGGCCATAAAAAGACCACCGCTGCACCGTCTTGAGAAAAGGGGGTTGTTGCCGGCTGGGGGGGGGTTGCAATGCTCCTCACCCCCGTCCGGATCCCCCTATCTTCAGCTGCCCCAACAGGGTAGCCTTAGCCTCCAAATCCATCAGGATCGGAGGCACCAAGGCGGCTAGCACAGCAGGAATCGCAGAGAAGGTGAATCCCTGCTGTCAGCAAAGCGACAACCGGAAGTCGTTCTTCACTCTTACGTGTATGTTGTGGGAGGTTAGGAGCTGAAAACAGAGGTTTTTTTAGTGACAATCCCTTTTATTTAATTTGACACCCCAAAGTATTGCAAATCTGGTTGAAACTTTTATGGACAGCATTAGAGGGGATATCACTGACGGTTTTTCATTTGTTGATTTTATTATAGCATTGTTATAATCTATATTAGTATTTATTGTGGATATTTTATGCTAATTGTCAACCTTTGACAATCCTTCAACTTTATGGCATGATAGGGAAGGGGAGAGCAGGCAGAAAACAGGAAGGTAGATTCCAATTTCTCATTGTGGTTCTGATTGTGTCCTGCTTGCGGTTACGTTACAAAAACTTTACTAACTTTAGAAAGCCGTTCCCTATTGGGCTCCTGTGTATTGGATATGGTCTCCCTGAAAAACTTCAAGTTGAATTCCTACCCAAACAGGAGGTTGAACTTGATGCTCTCAATTTGCCCTTCCATCTCTCTGATTCTATGACTCTGTTTCTCTTGTTTATTCTAGCAAGCTCCTTTATTAAGATTGTATGCCATACATGATATTTTGAAGGCTAAAATTGCAACTCATCAGTGTTTGTAAAGTTAATACAAATGCAAACCAGTTATATCCAGGTTGATCAGGGTGATTTGCCAAAGAAGCCTCCTGCTTCTTCCCTAAGCTAACTTTCCTTAAAAGATACTCAAAAATAATAATAAAATAAAAAAAAGATTTTTTAAAAAAGATACTCAGGTTCCGCTGAAGTGTAAAATAGATGTCGCTTCTGATTGCCATAGATAGTTGTAGCAAAACACCTTGAAGCATTCGACTCTCTCAGAGTCCGCCAACAAAATCCCACTGGAGAAACCCTATCAAAGGTGAAACCAACACAATGCCTTTAAAGGAATTCTTATAACAACTAACTTTGACAGAGTTGTTCTTTTAATAGAAAGTGTATCGTTGTCTCTGGAAATGAAGTGTCCTCCTCGGTAGGTATTTGCAAACATGAAAAGACAAGCTACGTAGATGGATTTGAATCTCAATTTCACAGGAGTCCTGACAAAGAAGGTCAGGGGAGTTAATTTTTGCTAACTTTTCAAAACTCTATTGACATTGTTGGATGAGGTGTCTAAAGTACAAATAGTGATTGTATTTCTGATGATGAAGGCAGTATGAAAGAACAAAAGAAAAATAATTGTCTTCTAGCCCATTCTCTAGGATAGCATTCACTATATGGTTATTACAGTGTGGGAAGACAAGTTAATTAATACTCAGTTGCAATTAATTTCCATTGGATGTGTAATTTGTCATGCTAGTAAGCTCTAGCTTGTGGAGATCTGTCGTTTAGAACTTTATGTTGCCCTGAAGATCTCTGTGGAACCCATTGTTATTTTTTTTCTCTAACCTTCCTAGGTAAATGTAAGTATTTAGGCTGGTTTCAGCATAGGGCAGCCTTATAGAAGCTAATCATTTCCTATATTGTTGCCAAGAAAACTGCATTAGATCTGGATGGTCACCAAGAGTCAAACTTGATTTGAAAAACATTTAGTTAACAAGATAGTTGTTTCAAGGGATCATGAAAAGGGAACTGCCTGGCCTGAGTTCTGTGGAGGAGAGATTTTCAAAAATAAAAATTACAGATCTTTCCAATAAGATATGAGCTTATCATAAGCTCATAAGCAAAAGCAAGGAACCAGGGCAAATGGTCTAGTCTTGTAATCTTACAAAATTTGGGGATTTTCTATTTGGTCAGCTAGATACTAGATGTCTTATACTTAGACACTAGTCTTTCTGTGAATTGTTGGAACTTGGCCCATTGTTCCCAAATGCCTTCTGTGATTAAATAAGAAGTGAGGGATGCTTCTTGATTTACAGTGGAAGTTGGGGTAAATAAAACACATGTGATTTTCTACCATCATTATGTCTTGATAAACCATCCAGCAGCTCTTTGTCAGGTGATGACGCAGAAGTGAAGAAGTTTCTTGGATGAGAAGTGAAACATTTTCAAACAACCTTCCCACCTCCAGAAAGTCTAGTTGCCTTTGGGAAAGTACCTTTAGGTCTCTCTGAAATAAATGCCACATTTGCTATGGACTTCACTGAGTTTATGGGTCATTCTTCTTACTGAAAAATCTGTCAGAATTTGTAAGGAACAGTTTTAGTCATTGTAGCCTGAAGAAGGATAACATGCTTGCCTGAGTGAGACCAGTGATCTGATCTCTAGATCTTTACCTATCATGGCTGCTACGTCTCTGAGGACTCTGAGGTTTTGAAGAACTGCCATACAAACTTATAAATACCCTTTGTAGTAACAAGAGTGATGACCAACATAACTCTTTGCTTAAAAACTTTGTACAACTTTGCTTAAAAGAATCTGATTATTTAAATCTGTTTCAGACTGCCTAACTTGAAGATACCTTTGGTTGCCCTAATATATCTTTATCGGGAGAGAGGCAGAGATGCAATTGTATTGATCCTCCAAGATCTCTCAGAGACAGTCTTGATCAAAGGATATTGCCAGAGCAGCTCAGCACATGGAAAACTGGAAGCTCTGCATTATAACAATGACATTCTGCCTAAAGGCACATTATCAGACCATGGCATGGGGAGATTACAATTTGGACCTATGGTATTTATGCTAGGAATGTTATTTTTCTTCCCCTGCTGTTCAGCATCTGGTCAATACAGATGGTCAGCAGGAGATTTGAAATACAGTGTGATTTGTATGCTGATGATACTCAATTATCTTCCCTTTCCACTTAAATCAGGAAAGACAATTGCAGATGCTTGACAGCTGCTTAGAGTTGTCTTGACTTAAATGAGAAGCAAAAAAAATCCTCAGCAGATGGAGAATCCAGGGATCAGTGATATTCAGTCTTTAGGACATTGTCTTGTTCTGAGCAAAGCAAAGCTATATACTGTACTTTGGAAGTTGTCCTTAATTCTCATCATGATGAGAAGCACAAACAGCCTCAAATAACAAGAAAATCTATGCCCACTTTTACATGGTACATATGCCACACCCTTCCTCGATTAGTAAGCTCACCTAATTGACTGAAGCCAAATAATGTCATGTTTATGATGGTTAATAGTATAAAGTTTCTGGGAGGGCAGCTAACAAGTAGGTTAGTGAGACACTGGTGAGTGACACTGGGCATATCAGTGCCTGCATTTTGTGTGTAGTATGAGAAGACATAGAAGACTTCCCCTGTCCATACCAATTTCTACTGAGGGATGATTGAAAGCATTCTGTTGTATTGTATTATTGTTTCATTTGGAAGAATTTTCGACCGGAAGGCTGTGTAGAGAGTGGTGAGGACAGCAGGAAAAAAAAATATTGGAAGTTTGCTTCCTTCTATCCAGGGAGTGGTGCGGTGGCCTAGAGGTGGAGCTCTCACCTCACAATCAGGAGACTGTGAATTCAATCCTAGGTAAAGGCAGATATTTCTCTCTCTCTGGGCACGATGAGAAATATAAATATAACATTGCATTGGTGACAGGAAGGGCATCTGGCCAGTAAACACTCAGCTCCATTCAATTGCCCAGACTCCACCCTACAAGGGATAATGGGGTTGTTAAAAGTTGATGATCCTTCTATCCAGGATATGGCATATAAGCACTGCTTGACCAGGGTCCCACAGTATTTTCAGGGATGGTGTACATCTTCTCCATGACCGGTTTTCTTTTTTGCCTTCTGATGGGGAGGCTTCACAGTATCCAAAACAGAACAAATACATTCCATGATACCTTTGTATCATGTAGTATCATGGACTTGAGATATATATAATAAAAAACCAAACAAACTGCAATGACGAAATTTCCACAGTGGAACAGGAGAAGTATTTACCAAATTCAAGGAGATAACAAGGCACAGTCTGTTGGGAGGACACCAAGCAAGATAACTTCAGACCAAAATAAAACATGCTTTGTTTCCAGTGTTTGCCAGTACGCAGGTCCAAACTCTTATGCAGTTGCCACACCTGCATCCCCTGAAGAGGATCAAGTCCCTCTCCTCCTGAGGAGACCACGTCTCTCCCTTATCCTCTCCTCCCTGCGTGCCCTAGGATGGATTAAGGATGGGCCTGGGTCCTCCTCTGACTGCTCAGCCGGCCTCTGCCCTTCCCCAGCCTCCTCCACAACCTCCCGAGCCACGCTTCCACTCCCTGTTGGCTGTTCCTCCTCTTCCTCAGAGTCAGTCTTCACCAGGGGCATGACATATATATGTGTGTGTGTGTGTATGTATATATATATGTATATGTATATATGTGTGTGTATGTGTGTGTGTAAGTGTGTGTGTGAATAAACACATATGGATATGTGTGTATGTATGTGCATATGTGTATGTGAGTGTGTCTATGTATTTCTTCTGAGATCAGGCATCAGAATTTCATTTTTAGTATGTACACAAAAATGTGATAAGGGTCTAGTAATGTACAAAGCAGCTTGATTTGTATTCGAGAGTATATAATACAGGATATCAAGTGCAACTATGTTTGACAAAGATTCAGTTCTAGCCATGCCATGACAAATTAAATTTCTGGGAAAGTTCAGCCAAATTCTAGGTAGCTGACACTTTTGGCTTCCAGTCAGGAGAGTGTTTTTCTCAGCAGTAGCAACACTCAGTTATAGGTAATATAATAGTGCTCAGACTAGTACTGATGATGTTACCTACTTTGGGTAATGAAATGTCTGCAAGAAAACTACCAAGCTCAGAGAGCATCAAGAACCCTTCATTTCAACTTTGAGCTACAAACATTCTCCTTTATTAGTACACTCCCGTTCACCCAGACATATATACAATTGTTCTCTGAACTGTCTTTTAGATAATATACTTTTCTGTACTAAAAGGAGCCCTATTTTGATATTTTGTATTTATTATTGTTATAGTTCACTGGTTTTATTATGTATCTTCATTTAAGTGCACTCTTATTCTTTTCTTATATCACTCTGGAGTCTTCCCAAAAGAAGTGCAAGATAGAAATGCAATACAATAAAATAAAATGCCATAATTACATACTATACCCAACCTCCCCGACAACAAAAGATGCTGCGTCAAAAAAATGTAAACAAGAATTAGCAAGTGCACAAAAACCACAGTAAAAAAAAGAAGTCACTATTATTTTACTTGACACTGCTATTTTACTTACCTGACAAAGTAGATCATAAGAGACTGAAAGAAAATAGATTTTCATAATGAGATCCAGTACAAATGCCATGCATATATGTGCTGTTTGTGTTCAGTGGTGAGATTCAAAATTTGTTACTACTGGTTCTGTGGGTATGGCTTGGTGGGCGTGGTGTGGCTTGATGGGCGTGGCAGGGAAAGGTTACTGCAAAATCTCCATTCCCTCCCCACCCCACTAACCTGCTTTCCAGCTCCATTCTCCTGCGCAGGGCAACAAAAGAAGACCCAGCCGATCAGCTGAGACTAGGGAGGCAGAGAATAGATGGGGGCAGGGCCAGTCAGAGGTGGTATTTGCCGGTTCTCCAAACTACTCAAAATTTCTGCTACTGGTTCTCCAGAACTGGTCAGAACCTGCTGAATACCACCTCTGTTTGTTGTATATACAAACATACTATATGTATGGGGGTTCCTTGCTGCTCTCTGACCTTACTTGTTTTCTTACAGATGTTTACCCAAACTAGGTAACATCATCAATGCCTTGATGATGGTTAATGTCTGCAAGAAAACAAGCAAGGTCAGAGAGCTGCAAGGACTGCTCTGAACTACAACCCTGAACTACAAATATTCTCCTTTACTGATACTCTACATATGTCCAAAATTATATTGGTATTAATGCTTGTATTATATGTGTGTGTAGGTATGAGAGTTGTTTATTGATTGATTGATCACGTGCCACCAAGTTGATGTCAAGTCTTAGCAACCATATACATAGATTTTCTCCATAACAGTTTGGCCCTAGATCGGGGTGTCCAACCTTGGCAACTTTAAGACTTGTGGATTTCAACTCAAAGCAAAGCTGGCTGAGGAATTCTGGGAGTTGAAGTCCACAAGTCTTAAAGTTGCCAAGGTTGGACACCCCTGCCCTAGATCTTCAGGTCTTCCAATGATATACCCATTGCCACTATACCTTGCTTCTCACCACCCTCTTTTACTCTTTCCTTCCACTTTTCCCAGCCTTACAGACTTCTCCAGAGAGCTAAGTCTTTACATATTTGTGTCCAAATGTGGAGATTTTAATCTGGTGATTTCTACCTTAAATGAGAACTCTGAGTTGATTTGTTTGATTTGATCTCATTCATTTTGATGAGCCAAGTCTTCTTGACTATCACTGTCTTCTCCAACATCTAATTTCAAAAACATTAATACTCCTTGAAGCCAGCTTCTTCAAAGTCTATGTTTTGGTTCTATAAGATGTCAGAGGGCATACCATTGTGTAAACTATTCTGATTTTTGTAGCTATAGACGCATCACAACATCTGAACATCTTTTCCAAGGCTTTTATGGCTACTAGTCTGTAGGGATTCTCAGTCATCCAGGTATGATTATCCCAAGGGTGCTTTTTCAGGAGGCAACTGGACTTTCTTGCTTTTCTTTGAAGACATTTCGCTTCTCATCCAAGAAGCTTCTTTTTATGGCTACTCTCCCAAGTGCTAGCATATGGCTAGCCTATAGCTGTATTTCTTGACTGTTCGCTTATTCTTCATGTTGATCCTAAATAACAGAAAAAAAAGATGATGAAGACTCTGATGTTGGGAAAGATGGAGGCAAAAAGAGAAGGGGACAGCAGTGGATAAGATGGTTAGCTGGTGTCATCAACACAAGTGAACATGGGTCGGGCAAACACCAGGAGACAGTAGAGGACAGAAGACCTGACATGCTATGATCCATGTTTTTTTTCTCTTTTAATGACCCCATAATCCCTTGCATCAGGGTGGAATTGGGGCAACTGAATGTTTATTGGCCAGATGCCCTTCCTGTTGCCAATGCGGAGTTCGCAGCAGATATATTCTCATTGTGCCCAGAGAGAGACATATCTGCCTCTACCTAGGATCAAACTCACAGCTTCCTGATTGAGACGAGAGCTCCACCTCTAGGCCACTGCACCACTCACATGCTATGATCCCTTGGGTCACAAAAAGTTGGATGAGACTTAGCAACTGAAGAACAACAGCATTAAAAATTCCTTTTCAAAAGTTATTAAATGAAGCAAAAATTCTCTGCCTAGTTTTTCCCGATCAGTAATGAAACCAGGCTGAGAAAGTACAGTTATATAAATAGAATGCACAAATAGTACCTTTTCCTATTTTTTAAAAAAGTCAGTCTCTTCACTGAAGGGAAAAACTTTTCAATAATAAAAGGGATATTTATAGAAAGTTGCCCTCTCCACTGATATAAATGAGAGAACCTACACACTCTCCCCTCATCTGTCCGCGTTCACTTGAGCTTCAACGTAAAGAATCATCGCTTCCCATACCAAATGGGAATCTGCAATGCTGATTGCAGAATCTGCAATGCTTCTTGGATGAAGATCTGCAGAGCTGCCAAAGGCAAGTGTCCGTGAAGCTCTATACAACCCATGCCTTGTAAATAATAGTAGTCATTCTTCTATTTCACCCATCTATTTCAAGGGTAGAAAAGACGTTGGAGTTAATGTAGCATCAAATGAATTTTCCATTTTAATAATTAGACATTGGATTTAAAATATAAATAGGTCGTGCAGAGAGTAGCTACATTAAGAATGGACAACCTTGGTGCAAAGCTGTACATGGGAATAGTTTAAATCAATCGTACAGCCCGGGGCTATAAATATGCAAAATTTATCATAGATGAGCAAACATATATTTGATGTGTAACTAATGCTACAGTTGTTGTGGAAGGAACAGTCATTAATGAATTTTGCAGGCCATCAAATAAATTCCCCTATATCAGGACTCTGCACACTTTATGGAGATGGAGAACCATGTAGTTTTCGAATAGCAGGGATGCAGAAATGATATAAGCAGCATGGTGTGGACAAAACTACAAATAACACTAGGCTGGATTTTAATTAAATTTAATGTAATACAAATTGGAATTTAATTAATACAAGTACTGTGATCAGTCCCAAGATATTTGGGGGGGGGCGGGTTCCCTACCATCACATGGAAATTTACAGTGAATGGTAAAATTTGGGAAACACTGTTGTGGACTACACACAGTTCCCTATTTGTTTGGACATGTCTACTATATACAGGGGACACGGTGGTTCAGTGGCTAAGATGTTGAGCTTGTCGATCAGAAAGGTCGGCAGTTCATTGGTTCGAATCCCCAGCACCGCGTAATGGAGTGAGCTCCTGTTACTTGTCCCAGCTTCTGCCAACCTAGCAGTTCGAAAGCATGTAAAAATGCAAGTAGAAAATTAGGGACTACTTTGGTGGGAGGATAGGAGCGTTCTGTGTGCCTTTGGGTGTTTAGTCATGCTGGCCACATGGCCATGGAGATGTCTTTGGACAGCGCTGGCCCTTCGGCTTTGTAACGGAGATGAGCACCGCCCCCTAGAGCAAGAAACGACTAGCACGTATGTGTGAGGGGAACCGTTACCTTTACCTTTACTATATAGAGAGGAACTTACAAGTAGTTTTCAACTTGCCACAGTTCGTTTAGTGACCGTACCATGTTACAATGCCAATGAAAAAAGCAACTTATGACCATTTTTCAGACAACTATTGCAGTATCCCCATGGCCATATGATCAAAATTTAGCAATTGTCTCATGTTTATGATGGTTGCAGTGTCCTGGGGTTAGATGATCATCTTTTACAACCTTCTGACCAGCAAAGTCAATGGGGAAGGCAGATTTATTTAACAACCACATGACTAACTTAAAACAACAGCAGTGATTCACTTAACAACTCTGGCAAGAAAGGTCATAAAATGGGGCAAAACTCACTTAGCAAATATTTCACTTAGCAGTGGAAAATTGGGGATCAGTCGTGATCATAAGTTCAGGCCTACCTGTATTTCCGTCCATGTGAAAACCACCAAGGCATTGAAAAGTGCCTCCAAAAAATTTGGGCATGGGGGAGGAACAGAGGAAAGATTCTCTTTCAAGGCAAGCTAAGAATGTTCTGTAGAAATTGAATGCCAATTGTCAGCTGGGGAGAAGACACAGAAAAGCCATGAAGAATGCGATGGAGTGTTCTGAAAGAGACTGATTGAAAAACGGAAGAGAAAACCCTCCAGGCCTGCGCTATATAAAAGAGAGTAGAAGAAAGGTGTAATCCTTTGAGAGGAGTCTGGAATAAAGGATGCACAGTTTTCCCAAGAACCGCTGCCTCTAAACAACTCAGCAAATATAGAAGTAAACACCTAAATCATTTAAATTCATTCAAACAGTGTGAAGAAGTAGGGGGGGTAGGTTGTATCTTGTTTGCAATTTCATAGCCACTGAATACAAATGGTCTCCAGAAATTGTGGATGCTGCAACACTGGAGATGTTTAAGAACAAGTAGGGTTGAGACTGGACTAGGAGACCTGCAAGTTCCCTTCTGACTCTGTTATTCTATTGTTACTCTGTTAAATGTTCCTCTGACTCCCCTAGACCTGGGCTGTCAAACTTGTGGCCCACTAGCCGGATGCGTCATGCACTGCCCATGCCCAGTTTAGCAAGGGGGAGAGACCCGATATGTCATGTGATGCTGCCATGATGATGCAAGTTTGACACCCCTGCTCTAGGCCAGGGGTACCCAACAATGGTGGGCTGCAACCGGTTTAACAACTAGTTCTGTGGGCGCACACTTCACAGCACACGCTGTGAGCACAGCATTCAATAAACACCAGTTTGAACCCCTCCAGCTCATCTTCTAGTCTTTCCCGGTAAGTAGAACAGCTGAGGTGTGGTAATCCACTTTGCCATGCAAATCAACTGAGCTGCAAAAAAAGGAAATGTAAGACTGGATAGGGCTGGGGTCGGGGGGCGAGGCCAGCTGATCATTTGTACAGGTTTGCTAGAACGGGTTCGAACTGGCAGCAGAACCACCAAGGTTGGGAACTGGGCATGGGGGAGGAATAGAGGAAAGATTCTCTTTCAAGGCAAGCTAAGAATGTTCTGTAGAAATTGAATGCCAATTGTCAGCTGACACAGAAAAGCCATGAAGAATGCGATGGAGTGTTCTGAAAGAGACTGATTTGAAAAACGGAAGAGAAAACCCTCCAGGCCTGCGGTATATAAAAGAGAGTAGAAGAAAGGTGTAATCCTTTGAGAGGAGTCTGGAATAAAGGATGCAAAGCTTTCCCAAGAACCACTGCCTCTAAACAACTCAGCAAATATAGAAGTAAACACCTAAGTCATTTAAATTCATTCAAACAGTGTGAAGAAGTAGGGGGGTGGGTTGTATCTTGTTTGCAATTTCATAGCCATTGAAGACAAATGGTCTGGTGTGGGAATCCACTTTGCCATGCAAATCAGCTGAGCTGCAAAAAAAGGAAATGTAAGACAGGATAGGGCTGGGGTGGGGGGGCGAGGCCAGCTGATCATTTGTACAGGTTTGCTAGAACAGGTTCGAACCGGCAGCAGAACCACCAAGGTTGGGAACTGGTACTCAACTGTGGCAACGTTAAGACTTGTGGATTTCCACACTTAGAGGTCCGATTCTGAAAGTTGAAGTCCACGGACCTTAAAGTGGCCAAGATTGGATACCTCTAGTCTAGACCCTGTACATTTCTCTACATTCTGTGCATCCAAGGTAGTTCTAAGCAACAGGATAACTGTGGCAACTGGAAAAGTGGAATTTGCATCTTGTAGTCATTGCAGGACACTAACAATGTAAATGAGAGCAATAGATGGAATATAGAAATCGATTTCCTATCCTCCTACAATGGAACCATTCACATTAGTTCAATTTTCTTTATTGCAGTTTATAAAAATTCTTTAATTAGCTTCCCAGCAAAAGTGCACCAACTTTGTCTGTTTCTCCTGTAATGATGACTCTACTCTTATGGGGCTAAACTGAGCAGATAATAGAACTCATTAAAGTATTCCTCAAAAACTATTTACCTAATTTCTTGTACCTAGTAATATTATTCAGCAAAGCAGCAAGTCTCATTTCCTACTTATTGATAGGGAAGTGAGATTGTGGCTGTGTTCACCCAACATGCTAGAGGTAAGATCAGTATCTATCATATTGTCCTATCTAGGCAACCTATTGCTAATAAGCACTACTAGAAATTAGAAATAGTGAAGAAACCATGTCAGCCAGTAGAGAGAGGAGGAGGAGGAGGAGGAGGAGGAGGAGGAGGAGGAGGAGGAGGAGGAGGAGGAGGAGGAGGAGGAGGAGGAGGAGGAGGAGATGATTAAGAAAGAATATTTCCCGAGTGTCTATGGAGATTCTGTCATCCAGGTCATGGTTGTCCCAAAGATGCTTTTTTCAAGAGGCAACTGGACTTTCTGTTTTTTCTTTGAAGACATTTCACTTCTCATCCAAGAAGTTTCTGCAGCTCCGAGCTGAATGAAGATGAGAAGTAAAACGTCTTCAAAGAAAAACCAGTTACTCTTGAAAAAAAACATTCCTTTGGAACAATCTTTCCTGAATTTAACCTTATTTTTGAGCCTTTACCTTCAAAAGATCTGCTTTTTAGTTAGCTCTAGGTGGATAGGACCATCAAGCACTTGCACTTGCCTTCCTTGGATTTGGGCAATGCTACAAGTAGGGCTATCATATCTGGAGTGCAAACTTCAAACCGCTAGATGGCAGCAGAGATGCAGAAAACTCGATTAGATTTTCTGCCATCTAGTGTTTGTCTGAAATTTTGCATCCCAGATGGGATAGCTCACCTTTCACCCAGCAATTCCAGCAAGAAGCCTCAAAGCATACAGACATATTAATTATTCAAAAGGCCCAAGACCACAAGACTCAGAAACTTATAGCTTATATGAATAACAATGGTGATAGTTCACAAAGATTATTAGGTGCAAATAGAAATATATACTATTTCCATAGCAAGGAAGGTAATGCAAGAAAGGTTAAATTGGTCATTTTATTCAAAGAGGAGAATATATTTAAATACGTTTTTCACTTGGGTGTCACTTCTGGATTTTGTGCTACAATTATAAGAAAAAAAAATGAAACTTTGACTTTGGTTTTGTCGATTAGATAGATTTGTCATTATAGAAATGGCTAGTTACTTATTAATGGGTAAAAGCAAAATGTTGAGTGCTACAAAGAATCAGAAGTCAACACCTTTTTTTTTCTTTTTTCTCTTGTACCACACACTTTCTTTTCCTCTCTCTTTTTCCTTCCCCTAATTTCCTATTTCTATTTTTCTTTGTATTTTATATGTTAATAAATAAAATTTAATAATAGAAACTTATAGAAGCTGTCCTCATCCTTTGGAGGGGACCTGACGTTCCCAGCATAACTCAATCCTACATTTGTCTTGTATATGACAGCTAAAAGAATAGAGTGTCCCTAACTCCTATCTGATATCATGTATCAGTTTGTCACTTTATCACACACCATCTCACATACTGCTTAACATTCATCATTAAGCTCTTACTACCTCTCAGCCTCAGATATTTTAATAGGACTTTTTGTCATAGATGGGCAACTTTGGACTACATGCAGCCTTCTTCTCCCCCACCCTGTGCTACAGTCTTCCCACTCCCCCAAATGTTAGCTTGCAACCACCCAATAATAGCAGCACAATTTCCTAGTAGTTTTCTGTAGGAAAGTATGAAGATCCCCAATAGACTTAACGCTCCCTCAACTCCCAAAAATAATAAACTCCAAAGAGGGAAAACAGGCCAAATCTTCATCCTGTATCCTTAATGTTGACATCTTAGCCATAAGGTATGAAGGATCAGGACTACATGTTAAGCTGATTTATTGGTCATGTCTATACATAAAAAAATCTAGTCAGCTAGTGGTCAGCACTAAACTGGTGCTAGATAACAGTCAGTGGAACTTAAGCAGGGTAGATTTGTATTGTTTGTGGGACTGTAAGGACTCCAGGCTGATTACTGTCTTGATTCCATCCTCAAGCTCCACCTGTCTACCTCATATAACAGCATCAGTATTCTATCCACTGCAATCTTCAATGGGCAAACTAAAAACTGAAAAAGAAAAAGTACAGTCCCATTAGAAACAGGGATGTTTTATAAAGGATATAGAGTCAGAAATCTCTATCTAGGCATTGGATTTAACCTCTGCCTTGTGCAAACAGATGACGGCATATGGTCAACCTGGTCACAGAATAGGAACTGAGTATAGTCAGGCTTGGTTAGTGCTATAACCTTGTTGCTTGTATCTTTACGATTTATATTGTTTTATTTAGTTTCCTAGTATAATTTTGATTACTTACTTAGTATCCTACAGCTATCACTAAGTGTTGTATCTTATGATTCTTGATGAATATATTTTTATGTACATTGAGAGCTTTTGCACTGAAGACAAATTACTTGTGTGTCCAAGCACACTTGCCCAATAAAGAATTCTATTCTATTCTATTCTATGTAGATGAGACATTGCAAGAAATTGCTGGCCAATAACTAGACTTTTTTGCAGCAGAAATTCAAGTCCAAAAAACACAGAGATGACTAATTCAGCAGGATCATTAACTACTTTATATACATATGGTATTAATAATATGAATAAAGTTTACAATACCATTTGTAGATTCTTTCAATGCAACATAAGCAAAAACACTAGCAGCAGCTCAGAGGGCTCACAACAGAACTAAACCATGCTTATTGTTATAAAACAGATTCTCTCTTTAAGTTTCAGCCCCTAATTCAGTTCTCATTGGCTGACTTTGTTACTAAGCTCTATTCCAGTTCATGAATATACTCTGACAAAAAACAAAATGTCATAAGACTCTGACAGAAGAAGATAATGGCAAACTTTGTCCATAGTATTGCCAAGAAGACTACATGGGCATGTTCATCAAGTCACTAGAGATTAGGGTGACTTTACATACTGACTTACATACTGACTTATCAGCCTACTTCCTTGGTCGACCCTAAAGTCAAATTCATCCTGCAAAAAGATGAGGCTGAATTCCAGACCTATCTCAGTGTATGCAGAATGAAGCTAGTGTGTCTTTTTAATATCCTGTACAATACAATGACTTCAATGCACCTCATGCATTAATAGAACTTTGTTAAGTGTCCTCTATGGTCTACTTGTATACTATGATATTAAAGTAGTTTGCTTTTTGAAACCCTGAAAAGGTATGCAAATAATTCTTTTGCAATCACTGTGTTTAGTGGACTGGACCAGAGTATTATTATTATTATTATTATTATTTTCCTGCTTTCCCTGTTGGTGGTTTTCTCTGTTTGTTTTCCTAGAAAATGCCTGTGGAAATTGGAATATTCTAAACGTTGATGCAATTCACCCGCCAGGTACAAATAAAAAGGCCATTTTCAGCAAATGAAGAACTCCAGGCAGTTACCTGTTTGCAAAACGTTATTGACATTTCAGTCAAAGATAATTGCTTCATAATGTAAGCTGTTTTATTATGGATGTGAACATGGCAGACAATTCAAGGCATTATATATCATCTTGGATTCAAAATTCTGGCTTTTATGATTTCCCACAGTGAAATAAATTAGAGATGAAATGTGATTGCAGTTAATATATGGTATTACGTGTTGCATATTTTAAAAGTGGAGTTCATTAAGGGACAGGTTATGATTAAAGTAAGAAACATCTGCACGTACCCAGAAGGAGGTAGATAAGCCTTAAATTTCATCCCAAGTTGTTTTGGTCATTTTATTTTTCTGCCTACCTTCCTATCTGTCTGTCTGTCTATTATCTATGTATCTATCATCTATATCTATTATCTACCTATCTAGTATATAGTACATGTCTGCCCATGTCATTAAAAAGTAACTCTAAAATGCACAGAAATAAAAGGAGAAATAATTTTAGAATACAATTCATTTTAACTTTAAAACAGATTACAATTTGGGAGCATCAATTTGTGACCCACGCAGGAAATTTCAGTTAGGCTAATTTAGGTAAGAGAAACAAAGTTCATTTAAAGTTTCTTTGATACTAGGTTTAGTATAAAAAATAATAAGGAATTAGGATACAGAGCCTTGAACTGAATAATCAATATCTTTGATTTATAAGTGGGTTCATTAAAATAGAATATCTATGAGTCTTTTTTTTATTTTTTATTTTTATTTATTTATTTGATTTGTCAATTGTTTACAAGATAATAAGTATAAGTGTATACATAGTTATGAATACATGAAATGGGTACATATAAGAAAAATAAAATAAAAATAAAAGAAACAATAGGACAGGGACGGTAGGCACATTGGTGTGCTTATGCACGCCCCCTAGAGACCTCTTAGGAAAGGGGTGAGGTCAATAGTAGACAGTCTAAGGTTAAAGTTTTTGGGGTTTGGGGAAGAAACTACAGAGTCGGGTAGAGTATTCCAGACTTTGATCACTCTGTTGCTGAAGACGTATTTCCTGCAATCAAGCTTGGTGCAGTTAACGTTGAGTTTGTATCTATTGTGTGCTCTTGTGTTGTTATGGTTGAAGCTGAAGTATTCATTGACAGGTAGGACATTGCAATGTATGATTTTATATACCATGCTTAAATCAGACCGAAGACTTTTTTCCCCCTGAATACAAACTGAAGGGCTAACTTCTCTTTTCCAAGTTAAGTCTGACACTATAACATCCATCTGTTCTACATTAGTGGTGGTTTCAAATGCTTTTTTTTATTATTATTCAACAATTCATTTTAAAACAATCAATAGAACAGTTTGCCTTCAGACATTGTAGCTGCTCAATCACTGGAAGTTTTTATGAAGAGATTGGACAACCACTTGTCTGAAATGATATAGTCTCCTGTTTGAGCAAAGGACTAGAAGACCTCCAAAATCCCTTCCAACTCTGCTATTCTGTTATTCTGTTTTACACATATATTTAAAAAAAAATGTCCTTCAAGTCAACCTTCAGTCTTATGATTTCATAGAAATGTCCATATTTTAGGAAGAATTTACTTTTACCATCTTTTGATATGTTTTGACCCTATCAGTCCATCCTACAATCCTGAATTTCCTAGTAGGCTCTCATGCATAAACCAACCAAATCAAATCCTGTTTACTGTTTTTGAGATCAGCCAATGTCTGCTAAGAATCAAGCTCAACTCATAGGCATCTTTGTTTTACAGTCATATGAGAAACTGGCAATTAGGATGTATTAAAGCTATTGCCATGATATCGAATTTTTTTGCCATAATTAAATCATGTTTAGGTTTGAGATGCCTAATGTCTTGTAGACTAGATAAGCCAAAGTCTGATGCAAGATAACATCACTCTTTTCTTCCTAAGTAACTTTGTGACAGTCATTTTAGCAGTGGGATAAAACCATTTTAATCCATAAATGAAAGACTACTTAATAGCAAAAAAGAAAGAAAGAAAGAATCAGTTGGCTTTGAATAATTAAATACTTAGTTAAAATCTCTTTTTAATGCTTCTTCTTGGATTTTGCATCCTTATTGCTTCTCTAGCCTTGTACCTGTCCTGTTAGATGGATTCCAAGTGAGTATTTGCAGCATTTAATTTATTTTAGATAAAATTATAAAGGAAGCCTGGACATTAGAACCTTCATCTTATTTCCTGTATTTTTCAGGATCAGTATCTTCCAGTTGTGTGGGCTTGGAATGTCTGATGGGCAGAAAATCTCTAGCAATTCACAAAGCATATCTAATAGTTATGCAGATTGTTGGTTGAGTCTAGAAACTTAAAGGCAAAGCCCAAGGAACCAAGAATGACGCAAGGAATTACTTTTGACTAGTTTCTTTATTGTTGTTCACCTACAGACAGAATCTTGCCAGACTCAAGCAATTATCTTCATAGTTATATACATGCCCTGTGAATTGCTAGGGAGAGTCTGACCTTGCCCTCATTCTGCCCACCAGTCATTCTAAACTCCACTGTCTCTTTGCCTTCTGGGAAAGACTACATTCCACCACCAATTTGGCAGAAACCAAATTAGGAATGCCTGGGGCAAATGTTTCATCCACCAAAGCATGAATCAGCTTGTCTATAGTAAAACAAAACAACAAGCATTTAGTACCTATTTATATCCTGACCCGTAAAGTATTCTTCTTGCAACCTCTTGTATCATTTCTTTACAGTTTCCTTGTAGAATTCATGCTGCCTGTTCACTCCTGGCAATTTTTCTATATTTTCAGGGTTTTTTTTCTATGCCATTGATTAGCACATTAAACATGGCTTGTCTTCTGGGATTTAGCTAATATATATAAAATATATATTATTTTTCACCCTAAACATGAATGGAATTTATCACCAGGAACTAATGGGGGAGTCTGACTTTATTGCAGGCATAAAATTTGCCCTCCAGGAGGTCCAATTCATAAAAATGTTTGCAAAAGCATTTCTTTGTTGCTCCCTTTAACGTCTCTGTGTGCTTATCTGAGACTGATGAGTGGGCACCGGTGGAAAATAAAACAGGGCTAAAGATGTTAATGAATGTGAGAAAAAGAATCTGCTGTTAATAGGGAGGAAATCAAATGCACTTTGAAAGAGAAATGTCCTTTTCAAATGCGAAAGGAATTCCCAAGCGACAGAATCTGAACCAATTGTTTACCATCTAAATGGCACCTGGGATGAACACAGATCTGAGTGTCAGGCATCCAGAAAGTATCCATGATATCATATATACCTTCTATAAATACCATATATAAATAGCCACTGCCACCTTTTGCTATTTTCTCCAAATAGCAACACAATATTCATCTGAAAGAGAAAAGAAGGAGGCAAAAGGGGGAATTGTTCATAAACTCACTATTAAAAGATTTATAAACCATTTTTCCCCCTAGGGAAATTTTAAAAAATAAGGACAGGTTTAAATATTCCCTGCTGTTTCCCATATTAATAAATCAGAGTCATTGCTCTATGCCAAGAGCAAAGACCCAGCAATATAAGATTTCCTTCTGGGTATTTTTCCACCCTAACATTTGTTCTCATTTCAAAGTTTGTTTATGCTAAGATTATAATAGCTATGACAGTGAATAATAGCAGGAGAAACATTTTGAGGCCTCCAGAATCTGTGCAAAGGGTCGAAAAACAGTAGGGTGGTCTAATGGTTCGCCCATTGTGCTCTTTTTATTACTGACTAATATTGCTTGGTTTTGTTTTTAACTCGTATGTATCCTATCAAAGACAACTGAGGTTATTGAGCAATTCAGAAGTATGACAACCAAACAAATTAGCTTTTGATTGGATCCTGTAGCTTTTTCCTGCAGTTTAGAAAGGTTCTTCAGGGCCTCATTCGTTCAGCTGTTTGCTCCAACATATGGTGTGTTCAACATGAAATTGTTCATTGCCAACATTAGTAGATATTATACACAATAGATTTCTTTAGCACAGCCTTCCCTAGCTTAAGCTGGAATAGCATTCCCAATATTTCTGAATCCAGGTAGCCTTTGGCCTGCTTTCAAAGGATGATACATGAAACAAGGTGTGATGACCCAGAGTGTAACACAAACATAACAAAATCCAAAATGTAAATAAACGTCCTTTAATGCCTCCAACTTGGCCCCACTGTTCAATAATTCTCGGTTGGAGAAAAAACGTACTCAAAAATAGTCTGCAATAGAAAGCAATACAGTCCGAATTTAATGAGCAGATAGAGGTGAAAATAAAAACCATACAAACTACAGTGATGAAATTTTCACAATGGAACAGGAGAAGTATTTACCAAATGCAAGGAGATAACAAGGCACAGTCTGTTGGAAGGACGCCAACCAAGATAACCTCAAACCAAAATAAATTACGCTTTGTCTCCAGCGTTTGCAAGAACGCAGGTCCAAACTCTTACGCAGTTCTCACACCTGCAGCCCATGAAGAGGATTAAGGCCCTCTCCTCCCAAGCAAACCATGTCTCTCTGTTATCCTCTCCTACTTGCGTGCCCTAGGATGGATAGGGGATGGGCCTGTGTTCTCCTCTGACTGCTCAGCTGGCTTCTGCCCTTCCCCAGCTTCCTCCACAACCTTCAGAGTCACACTTCCACTCCCTGTTGGCTGTTCCTCATCTCCCTCAGAGTCAGTCTCCACCAGAGGCATGACACAAGGGGAAGCACCAGAGGTGGTATTCAGCAGGTTCTGACCAGTTCTGGAAAATCAGTAGTGGAAATTTTGAGTAGTTGGAGAACCAGCAAATACCACCTCTAACTGGCCCCATCCCCATCTGTTCTCTACCTCCCGAGTCCCAGCTGTTCGGCTGGGTCTTCTTTTGTTGCCCTGCACAGGAGAACAGAGCTGGAAAGCAGGTTAGGGGGTGAGGAGAGAATGGAGATTTTACAGTATCCTTCCACTGCGACACCCACCAAGCCATGCCCACCAAGCCACACCACACCCACAGAACTGGTAGTAAACAAAATTGAATCCCACCCCTGGGAAGCACCATACTTGTCAAACCTGAAGCTGCCCTGGCTGTGGCCATTTTCTTTCCTTTGGGGCTTCTGTTTCTATCGGGGTTTCTTTTCACATGGCTTCAGGTTGACCTAGCCTGGAGTTGAAGGGGGAGGGTAGAGATAGATGGGGTTTTGTAGCCAAAACAAAATAGCTCTCTTATGTGTCAGAGAAATTCCAATGGCTGGCTGGCCAGAGGAGGAAGAGAGAAGTCACTAAGCAACTAACCAGTATCCAAATTGAACAGTGTGATTTATTGTTTTGAGAAAACAGGAAATTATTACTTTTAAGGTGGTGGAAAGAACAGGACCCTTCAGAGTTGGCTTTCCATCAGTTTGTGCCAAGGCGATGTCTCCAAATAAAACTGTTCTTTGAGGAACCAACTTGCCTCGGAGTTCTGTTTGCGATGGATGCATTACTTGGAACCCTGACACTACTCTTCATTCAGCACCAAGGACAAGAGCCTTGAGGCAGATGAGGAAAGGTCACCAATCAACACAAACTGTAAGATGCCCTTATTTTAACAATGACACACATCTATCATTTCATATGGGAGCCATCATTCAGAAGTGTGACTGGGGCTCACACAGAGTATACTCAGGCTCAGAGTGATCAGATCATGGATTATTAATTCATTAACTGAACCAATCACTTAACTATGAGCCAACAGTGTGCTGCAGCAGCCAAAAAAGCCAATGCAATCCTAGGCTGCATTAATAGAGGGATAGAATCAAGATCATGTGAAGTTCTAATACTACTTTAGAAAGCCTTTCTAAGACCACACCTGGAATATTGCATCCAGTTCTGGTCACCACAATATAAAAATAACTTGAGACTCTGGAAAGAGTGCAGAGAAAAGCAACAAAAATTATTAGTGGACTGGAGGGTAAAACATATGAAGAATGGTTACAGGAATTGGATATGTCTAGTCTAATCAAAAGAAGGACTAGAGGAAACATGATAGCAGTGTTCCAATATTTGAGGGCCTCCTACAAAGACAAGGTGATCAAACTGTTTTCCAAAGTACCAAAAGGCAAGACAAGAAACAGTGGATGGAAACCATGGAGAGAAGTAACCTAGAACTATGGGAAAATTTCCTAACTGTGAAAACAATCCATCAATGAAACAACTTGCCTTCAGAAGTTGTGAATGCTCCATCACTGGAGGCTTTCAAAAAGAGACTGGACAACCATTTGTTTGAAATGGCATAGGGTCTCCTGCTCCAGCAGAGGTTGGTCTAGAAGATCTCCATGGTCCCTTCCAACTCTATTATTCTGTGCTCTATTTTGAATTTTAAGTGCTGACATTGACCTCTAACAGTGTCCAGATCTTGAAGTGCTTATATCTCCCCAGTGGCAATTAAAATGCTTGGCTTATGTTCCAGATCATAAATTCAGTCAAAAGCTTCTTACCAGACAGGCCGCATACAAAGGCAAGAGACTTTAATTCAGACAAACACCAGGTCCCAATTTCAGGATACAGTCCAGTAGCAAAAAATCTTCAGGTCAGCAATAGGCATGAGGCATTCACCACAGTTTTCTCCTGGCAACCCTGCTGTTTAAATCAGCAATTGCCTCTAACTCCATCTTAGCACAACTGGTCCTATTGTTCTCACAGATTTACTTGGCTTGGGCCAGCTGGCTCCTGGTGTATCCAAGCCCACCTTTGCAATTCCGCCTTCTGTTGTCTCCTTCTCTAATGCTGATGTGTTTGCAGGCTGGGTTGAAGAGTCTCTTAGTCAAGGTCAAATCTTTGCTGTCTCTTGATTGGTTGCTGACTCTTTCTTCTTGCTGGGCCTTTCAGCAGTAGATTTACCTTTGGCCAAAGTTCCTCTTGTCTTCAGGTGAGTTCATGAGACCAGAATTTGGTAAACAGACTACATGGTTTAGAAACAAAGTATCTATCAGTCCCACTAGGTAGACCCAACCAGAAGGTCAACTCCACAGAAAGGCTAAAACTATTCTTACTGAGCTATAATAACTGTGGTGGGGCAGTGGTTAGAATGCTGTATTGCAGGTGAATTCTTCCAACTGCCAGCAGTTTGATTCTCACCAGCTCAAGGTTGAATCAGCCTTCCATTCTTCAAAGGTCAGTAAAATGAAGACCCAAATTGTTGAGAGCAATATGCTGACTCTGTAAAGGGGGCTCTTAGAGGGGGCTGTAAAGCACTGTGACATGATATATATAAGTCTAAGTGCTAAACTGCTGCTAAACAAATCTTGCAAATCTGATTGTGCAGTATCTCCTTTCTAGTCGTATATTCCTGTGAATTAGAGAGGTATCTGCCTGAGTCATTCTCAATGTTATATTTTTAAAAAGCTTCAGATCCTTCTGCCTAGGCAACTGCTCTTGCACATGTCCATCTCTCTTACTCTCCACAGTATCTCAGGTAGCCATTACATTCATCCATACAAACACATTCATCTATTCCACTGTTCATATTTACAGACCCCTCACATCCAGGACATAAACTGTTTCAACTCCTTCCCTCAAAACAACGCTATAGAGCACTGCACACCAGAACAACTAGACACAAGGACAGTTTTTTCCCGAAAGCCATCACTCTGCTAAACAAATAATTCCCTCAACACTGTCCAACATTTACAAAGTCTGCACTACTATTACTATTAATCTTCTCAGCGCTCCTTATCACCCATCCCCTCCCACTTGTCACTGTATGACTGTAACTTGGTCATTTGTATCCTTATGATTTATATTGACTGTTTCCTAGTATGATTTGATTGCTTATTGTACCCTATGACTATCATTAAATGTTGTACCTGATGATTCTTGACTCTTGATGAATTTATCTTTTCTTTTATGTATACTGAGAGCATTTGCACCAAGACAAATTCCTTGTGTGTCCAATCACACTTGGCCAATAAAAGAATTCTAATTCTAATCTTCCATCAAAAATGTAGCAAGCAAATATATAATTTTCTAAAAGATGACAAGGGCCCCAATAATTCTGCTTTTTAAGCTATATTTGAAAATAGTTAAGATGATAACATTAATGATGCCTTGTTTTATAAATCTTCTTGGACATCCTATACATGCTGAAGATCCTCATGTCTTCTAAAGGTCAGTTCTATTGTGTCAAAAATGTTTGTGGAAGATATTTCCTCTTTTGTCCTGGAGTTTCTAAAAATAGAATGATACCTTGGTACTCTTCATTAATTGGTTTCAGGAGGCACAATGAGTACCAAAAATAATGTGTACTGAGCACATTTTTCCCATAAGGAATAATATAATGAGCCACAAGGCAGCCATCACCGACAAATTCTAGCTTGTGCATAGAGTACCAAACAACGATGGGTACCAGGACAAAATTTTCATGTCAAATTGCATTGAGTACCAAATTCAATGAATTTCAGACCAGTTGAATGCCAAGATACCACTGCAACGAGGTAAGATGAGTTTTTTGCCCACCAAAAAGTTTTGTCCACTAGTGAGTTTTTTGCACCAGTCAATTATATTTGCCTACTTCTGCTGTCTTGCACTTTTTTCCCTTCCCAAATGTGCTAGGGATATGAATCAAGAGTTGACAGTTACCTCTGTGAATTTATGTCATAATCCCAACAAGGATATAGCACAAATCGATTACATCCATGGCAGGAAAAAACATTTCTGACACTAGTGACAGACAAAAAGGCGTAGGAGCCAGCATTTGATATATGGAGTATATATACAGAAAAGTACAGTATTTACTTTTTTTCTTACTGCTGGGAGCACATTTGTTTTATATCTCTCAAGCTGACCATGTATCCAAATCTTCTGTAGGGTTGCAATGGAGGAAAACAATCAGACAACCACAGCCAGGTGCAAGACTCACAAAGTATCGAGCTAGCAACAAAATTTAGATAACTAAAATCACATCCCTAACAGGAATAGGATTCAGACAGGGATGCATATCTGAGATGTCCTTCAACCAAATCAGATATATGGGTCATCTAGACCAGTATTTTCTCAATTTAGCATTTTTACGATGCCTGGACTTCAATTCAACTTCAGCTGGGGAATTCTGGGAGTCCAGACATCAAGGTTGAATATATCAGTCTACAGTAGACTATAGAGAAGACTGAAACTGTAACTCCAAAAATTCCTAACCTAGCAGTAGAACTTCCAAAATTTCTCGATGGCATCTTCAAAGGAAATTGAAGTCACAATAGCAGTTACTACTATTGACCTCACTCCTTTCCTAAGAGGTCTCTAGGGGGCGTGCATAAGCGCACCAACGTGCCTACCATCCCTGTCCTATTGTTTCTTTTATTTTTTTTATACGTACCCATTTCATGTATTCATAACTATGTATATACTTATACCTATTAATTTGTAAGCGATTGACAAATCAAATAAATAAATAAAAATAAATAAAATAAATAGCACTTAAACTTATGTACCGCTTCGTAGTGCTTCATAGTGCAAAGTAGTTTACAGAGTCAGCATATTGCCCCAATAATCTGGATCCTCGTTTTACCAACCTCAGAAGGATGGAAGTCTGAGTCAATCTTGAGCCTGCTGATATTCGAACTGCCAAGTTGCAAGCAGCCAGCAGAAGTACTGCATTCTAACCACTGCACCACCCTAGCTCTTTAATACAACTGAAGGATGAAAACAAATCCATTCTGATACTGTCCTACCTGGCTTATTGGAGTGGTTTTCAAGGTTTCAGGTAATGTAAACCACATGATCTACCATTCACTTATAATCCCATATATGCATTTTCTTCTTCCTTGCCTGGTGGAGAGGATATTTGTTAGTGTATATTCACAAATGCAGATACAAATGGCAGATATGTAAGAAAATTAATGATGACGATGTGGTCCATTCAGCCATGTCTGGCTCTTGGCGATTCTATAGGCCAGTTCTCTCCACATCTTCTGATCTTGCACTGCTTGCTTGAGTTTTTCTACAGTCTGACTGGTGTCAGCAATTGCTTCCTCAGTGAATAGGAAAACTATTAACTGTCTTCTATTTAGTCTGAAGGGTACCTAGTTATTGAAGTTTAAACCAGTCAGCCATTGTAGGTAAAGATTTGGGGCATTATGAATGGAAGTAGTATTTGCTTATCTTTTTTTTTCTTTCTCATATTTTTTCCCATAAGTGCAAGATTTTCTTTTTTCCTATCCCCCAAAAGTCGATCCATTTGATTGCAACAGAAATTGACCGACCAGCTTGTCCCCTGAGCCTGATGTTGTGGGATGACACTGACTGTCTCCAATTCATCAAACTGGCCTTCATGCCTAAGGCAGGACTCTAACTCACAGTCTACTAGTTTCTTGCCTAGTGTCTTAACCAAGGATGTCAAACTCGTTTTCATTCAGGGATGGATCATGGTTGTGTTTGACCTCAGGGATGTGGGGGACATGTCCCAGTGGGCATGGTCACGGTGGGCATGGCCAGCTCAATGCCACTCATGCTGGGGGCACTGGGCAAGGCTGCTAGTAGTTTGTTTTGCTAGAACTCTGCCAGCAAAAATGGAACTCGGGGGCCCACACAGGCCCCCAGGATCTGTTTTTGACTTTCAAGGTCTCCTGAAGTCCTCTGCCAGAAAAAAGGGCCACCTCTGCGATCCTCTCAAGCTCAGTTTTTGCTGGCAAAGGCACCATGAGACAGTCCTTCACTGTTTCCAGGGTGGCCCTGCAGGCCAGATCTAAGCACCCCATTGAGTTTGACACCCCTGCCCTTCATTACCACCTATATTATGAGTCTACCGGTTGTACTGTACATTAAAAAAAACCTACAATGATGCTTCTGTCAGAAGTGAAACGTCTTCAAAAGGAAAGGAAAGAAATTCCAGTTGCCTCCTGAAAAATCACCTTTGGGACAACCATGACCTGGATGAATTGAGAATCTCTACAGACTTGCTGTTATCACAGAGTAAAAATATTGCGAACCCGGAATTCATTATAGACTCGCTTTCAGCATTACTAATGTACTAGCCCATCCAATACTAAATATGATTTCCAAAAATAATTAAAATAGCTTTCCCATCTGGCCTATATCTGAAGTGGAAAGATAACTTCACACCATTCATACTTTAAAATGAGCTGCTGTCTTCTTCCTTGTGAATACATTTGCTTTTCATTTCTTTTCCATTGTTCCTTTATTAAATGTTGCAATCCACACGTGTATTTCAGGCTAAAAACTTGATGGCTTGACAAAATAAAAGGTAATATTCTCCAATATTTCAATCACAACTCACCTTACTATGTCTCTGTGAATATGGTGATGGTGGTGGCTTTCTAATAGATATCAAAATCCAGACACAAGATTGGTTTTTAATAGGAATAGTGTGGTATCAATAGACACTGATACTTGACCAAATTTAACTTTCCTCACAAAATATTTGAAACAATTCTTAACTTGTGAAAAAATAATTAGAATGCCTTGTACTATCTGCACCTACCTGGATTTGAAGAGCCTATTTGAAATCTTCTATAGATCTTATTGCCAAGGCAGAGGTGATGCGGCTGGTATCCTGTGTGGCAAACACTTTTGTGAAGACCTTCCAGTCCTAGAATTTAATGTCACACCATAAAATGTTAACTTGTCTTTACTATCTTCTCTACATCCCAAAGAAATTAGGAATGCTACACCTGGAATACATCTGCCTAGCTACTACAGGGAGTCTTTGATTTATGTTCATTTAGTGACCATTCAAAGTTACAACAGCACTGAAAAAAGTGACTTATGACCATTTTTCACACTTACAGCTGTTGCAACATCCCTATGGTCCTGTGATCCAAATTCAGACACTTGACAACTGACTCATATTTATGAAGGTTGCAGTATCCTGGGATCACAAGATCCCCTTTTGTGATCTTCTGACAAACAAAGTCAATGGGGAAGCCAGAGTCACTTCACAACTGTGTTAGTAACTTAACAAATTTGGCAAGAAAGGTTGTAAAATTCACTTAACAAATGTCTCACTTAGCAACAGAAATTTTGGGCTCAATTGTCATAAGTCAAGGACTACCTGTACAGTCTGTTACTTTCACACCCTTACAAAACTGGAGAGTAGAGTGTACAAAACTGCATTGTATGGAGAACTAGATTGCTTATTGTACCCTACGACTATCATTTAGTGTCATACCTTATGATTCTCGACTCTTGACGAATGTATCTTTTATGTATACTGAGAGCATTTACACCAAGACAAATTCCTTGTGTGTTCAATCACACTCAGCCAATAAAGAATATTCTATTCTATTCTATTCTGTTCTGTTCTGTTCTGTTCTATTCTATTCTATTCTAGACTAGACTAGACTAGACTAGACTAGACTAGACTAGACTAGATGATCGTTGAGAATAGTTCTTACATTACTTCCTGCGATTCTCCAAACTAGTTCAAATCAATGGCCTGTGCAACCAACCTATGGGCTTGTCCAATCCCCTACAGTACCCCTGGCCAGTATGTACGTCCCTTCAGATCTTCCCCATTGGAAAATTAGATGATAAAGTGGTTTTCCTTTATTCCTATCATTCCATGGTAGGTGAGAGTGGAAAGTCGTAATCTTTCTGACTGAAGTGGGATCGAGGACCATGTTCTGAAACTTTTATTCTTTGACTGATGGGTGCACCCAGAGCTGTTATTGTTTCCATAGCAAAATCCATGCCTTTTTACTCTTTTACCTTTCCTTTATGTGCATCGGCTAGTTGTTATTATGCAACAATAAATGACATATAAATAAACAGCAATAAATGAATTTCTCTGCTAGGCTTTCAGGATACACTGCTGGGCCACCTTCCTTTTATTCCAGAGAAAGTTCCAGATGGGATATCAAATATTCTTTTTATTTTGTCTGTAAGTGTAATAGGTTCCAAAAATCCAGGCATTCCAGCTCTGTAGTACTGACTATTTTGGGATGTGAGGGGCTTTCGTCCTGCTCAGTCTCTGTCTCAACCTCTTTTGGTTGGTTGAGTGAGTAGCTCATTGTATGGTTCGGTGAAATTGCTCCTTGTATGTTTCTTCTGTGTGAGAATGTGTGTTTCATATGCATCTAGGGGTTTGCTGTGATTTTATTTTTGGTCCATATATCTAATAAAGGTATCATTGTTTTCCTCTGGAAGGAATTTTGAGCATTAGTCAGAGAGGAGAGAGAGAGAGAGAGAGAGAGAGAGAGAGAGAGAGAGAGAACTTTAATAAATTATCTCAATAATTCAATTAATTAAGCTCCAGTTCTTGAGTTTTTGATCTTCCATTTCTAGAAGGAGAGAAAGAAAGGAGGGTGAAAGAAACCATGTTGGAGAGTAAAAAAGATCCATTGGCTGTTTGATAAATAAATAGAATAGAGTTCTTTATTGGCCAAGTGTGATTGGACACTGGCGTATATGCTCTCAGTGTACATAAAAAGAAAAGATACATTCATTAAGAATCATAAGGTTTTAACATTTAATGATAGTCATAGGGTACAATAAGCAATCAAATCATACTAGGAAACAGTCCATATAAATCGTAAGGATACAAACAACACAGTTACAGTCATACAGTCATAAGTGGGAGGGGATGGGTGAAAGGAAGGATAGGAAGATTAATAGTAATAGTAATACAGACTTAGTAAACAGTTGGACAGTATTGAAGAACTTATTTGTTTATCAGAATGATGGCATTTGGAAAAAAACTATTCTTGTGTCTAGTTGTTCTGGTGCACAGTGCTCTATAGCATCATTTTGAGGGTAGGAGTTGAAACAATTTATGTCCAGGATATGAGGGGTTTTTAAATATTTTCACAGCCCACTTTTTGACTCATGCAGTATACAGGCAAATGCAAACCTAATGAAATTATCATATGATGGAAATGGTCAATGGAGCATTGTTTCAGCTGGTTACTGAATTAATTCATTTCTTGACCTCACCTAATATGTTATACTATGAAGTAGTCAAATGACTTGGGTTTCAACAAATTCTAAACTATGAAAATTTTAAAAAGGAATCAAAGTTAATACTAACCAGTCTTATGCATACTCACCCATCAGGTCTTTCTCAAACTTGATTAAGTGTATGAAATGAATGAATCCTGCTTATGGCTTTTCTTTCCTCAATAGTGCTGGAGTTCCACTTTCTCCCAAGCTCTTAAAGGTACAGGCATACCATCCCAACCTCTGTCTCTCTGTCTCTCTGTCTCTCTCTCTCTCTGTCTCTCTCTCTCTCTGTGTGTGTGTGTGTGTGTGTGTGAGAGAGAGAGAGAGAGAGAGAGAGAGAGAGAGAGAGAGAATTCCTCAGTCTCTTCTACAAGAATTAATTGCTAATACTAATGCCACCTATTTAAAATTATCAGGGTTTTAAACTCCCTTTGAACTAGCCTTATTTGAGAAGACACTTTCTTCTAAGCAATGACAAAGCAAATATGCAGCCTCAAGGATTCAGTATATAAAAGGCTGTGATTATCCACACAAAAGGGAGATGGCAGCTGGTGTTCTAATTGCCCAGGAAGTGGGTTACTAAGCAAGCTTCTCACCCAATTTGCTATTTCCCCCTGGGGGATGTAGCCACACAATTCACTCTCTGCAGACTGCAATCACTCCTACTCAAAGCCCAGTTCAAAAATATCTTATTGTAAACTATTACAATTCCAAATCTGGCAGGGTCCAAGTAATATCATCATCATCATCATCATCACCATCATCATCATCATCATCACAACAACAATAATAGCAATTGCTACAACAGGAGCTTTAAGTTGATTATACAATTTACTTTTCCCCAAAATCATTTCCCCTTTAATAGATGGTCTTGTTTTCCCACTAAAATAATAGCTCAAAGCATTGGAGCGTCTCTCAATCACTGTCTTCTAGGCAATCAATACATAATATAATGAGAGGTTGGACATTTGTAAAAATGTACCTAGGTACTATGCTTCATATTTGCTTTAGCTATAAACTGAGCTTTTCTCGTTTGTGTGTGTGTGCAATTCAATAGGAATAGCTAGTTACCAAGGAGACACACACACACACATACACCCCGATGATTCAGAGAGACCAACCGGTTTAAGCTTTTGGCATTACTGTATCTTCTTAATTCAAGAGACCATAACATTTTAAATGAAAAGGAGGCGGAGGGAGAAGGGAATATGAGACAAGTCAGAAAGGACATGCATGCTGCCTTCCAGCACCAAGGACAGCTCCGGTTGTTTAGCCGGCGAAAGGAATTAGCCATCAAGAGATGTAAGATGTAAATGAATTGAAGTAAGAATTCTGCAGAGCACCCTTGAGTTTGGAATCAGAAGGGAGCAGAGGGAGAATCAAATGGGAAATGCAATGCAAGGGCAACGACAATCCAGATGGAACTGATTAAAGACAAAGCTGAGAAGACTCTATTTGCATCCAGGGGTGAAGAACAAAACCATGAGCCCCTGGAGAGGAGTCTTGGTTACGCCGCATTCTTGGTGCTTCCGTCAAGAAAAGCTGGGTGCCGTTTCTTCCTGCACTTTTCTAGAGAGAGGCAGGCGGGGCTGAGATGTTTTTAAAACAAATTCCTTGCCTCAAGAATTGCTAAGAAAGAAGCAATGCTAATTTGGATTCCGTGTCGGTGCTTATCGGTCTTTCGAAGGATTCCGATTGTTGTTTGAAATTCTGGCTCCAAACCTTCCCCTGCTTGCCTGTTGTTTCCACCCCGTTTCAGCAAATGGCAGGTGAATGACGGATTTGGCAAAGGAAACCGAGTAGAATCTGAAGCCTGACCCTCCTTCAACCATACTATCAATGAAACCTAGAAGAGGATCAGCTAACTAAAGAGATATAAACACTGCCAAAGATGAGTGGAATGTTCACAGATATGGCAATCCCTGCAAACTTCACTCAGACAAAGTTTGACTGAGACCAACTCAGCTCTTGTAGAGTCTCCAGTTTCAATGGAGTTTCTTCTCCCAGCAAGTAGATTGGCTTCGTTGCTTTTAAGACAGTTCTTGGACTTTTTGCTGGACCATTTTGCCATATATTTTTCACCCTCTTGATTTAGAAACAAATCTTTCAAGGCAAATTTCTTTGGAACACTGAGAAAAGCACCAGAACATTCAAACATCTGCGTGTGAAGACTTACAAACACTTCCCACTCCCTGAAGTTGAAAACGGCAGAAGTATGTAGATTAAAGGAAATATTAACTTATTTGGCCAGAACCTACTAAAACCTCCATGTTGAAACAGCTGCACCACCGTTTCTAAGGTAACTGATCAATTAAAGATTGTCTAATAAAATATGGGCAACTGGAACTGTACGTCTGAAGGTCTATAAGACCAAGAAAATGTGTTTCAATTGCCTCTAAGAATTCCATTACCAAATCTCTGGATAGCATGATTCTTAAAGTAAGGAAGTTACATTCGTTTATTTTAGAATTGCATTAAGGGTTTTTTTAAAGGCAACTATTTTCAAAAATTATTGTTGTTATGGTTATTCACGTAGCCAGATGTTTAGACTGGATCTGCCATTTTTATATCATCATGATGATCAGCATTGTTTTCTGACATGACTTATTCTTAAACTATCAAGTTAGCATAGCAGTGACCAACTTAAACTAGTAACTAATACTATTGTTCAAACTGTTCTGGCAATAGAACGAAAGGCAATAGGGTAAAGAGTATTTCTGGAAAATAAAAATAGTCCCAGTTTACCAGAGCATATAATGAGATAAATTTGGAGGGAGGAATGTACCTCAAAGATCAAAACTAGAAATTGTTGAAACAACATCAGAATATGAAGAAGCTTGGAACACAGAGAGGTTAAACCAAACAATAGCTAAAAGCTAATCACTAAATACCCCTTTAATTTTTTCAAAGATATATTATGGCAACTTCTGGAGAGAAATGCAAGATCCAAGTAGAATGTTTTCTTTTATAAGTCATTTTGAGCACCTTCTAATTAAAGAGATATAAACTCAAAATATCCTACTAACTCTTCTGATCTTTGGATTGCAATAATATGCTGAGTTTAGTCCTTCAAACATTTTTATAGACTTCCTTATGATTTTGCTTTAGATAACAATCATGTATTTGTTCCATTTATTTCACTCTCATTTAATGCCTGCAGTGCCATTGTAAGCATTACCACCAAGTCAGAAATAACATGCATTAAATTCACCTGATCTGAATTCATGTTAAGAAAAGCACATTGAATTTAGTGAGGTCTCCATCCTAGCAAACAGGGTCAGGATTGCTTAGCTTTGATTGACATGCACACTTCATTAGCAATCTGATCAGATAATGTTAATTTAAATAATAGTCACAATTTTCTGACTTAACATTGGCTATAATGTCAATTTAAAAAGCCAATGATATTGATGCCATCTTACACTTAAGTGTAAACTGTGATCAGTTGGATAGGAAGGAATCATCTAAAACTGGCTGCTTTTCTATTTGAATCCAAGGTCATCCAGAAAGGCAAACAACTTGAATTTCAGGAAAAAAAATTCATTTCTAGCTTATACATAATGTTTGAGAGGCCTATTGTTGTCATTGGTTTGGGTCAAAAGTTAAAATGCGTGGACTTTCTGGAGGATATTTCTATGGCAGGATGAATTTAAAAAATTAAATTGGAATGTTTACATTCTAATTTGATACCAAATAAATAAGCTTTTTACAGGAGCATCCATCTTCTGTTTGATACACTATTTCTGTACAGGAATAGGATCTGGGTTGGTTTTTTTTTATTATTATTATTGCAGACTTTAAAGATTGATATGATTTTTTGAATCTGTTGTAGGAACCATACAGCAGACTCATTTTTATGTTCTGAACTTTGATATGGTGGTCTGTATATAAGTTTTTGAACTTCCACTGACTTTCATGCAAGTTTAGTAAATACTGAAATGTTATTGACTAACTATCCAATTAGTTTGCTAGTTTCTCTGTAAGAAACGCATTACTATTTCAGCAGTGACCTAGCAAGAGCTGGGAAATGATAAAGAGATGGAAGTCTTGGATTTGGCACCATCAATTTTGGAAAGTTCTACTTGGCAACTGACCTAAAGTAAAAATCTGAAGGCCAATCAAGAAATAAGCTCACTGTGTTGTGTGCTCTGAGGATGTTGCATGCTTCCGGGGAATGAAACATGGCCGCAGACCACTCACCCAAAGAGCAACTTGATCCAGAGAGGAAGAGTGAACATGCCCAGCACTTGCTCAAAGATCAGGGTATTATTCCTATGGGTTATTTGAGAAGTCAATTGCTAGACTCGTCCCGATGTCTGAAGACGTTATACCAGGAGAAGCTACCCTTGAGGAAAAGAAGAAGTTGCCAAAGCGACTCAACTTACATGACTTTTCTAAACATCGGTAAACCTACATTTCTTTTTCTTTCTTTCTTTCTTTCCTTCCTTCCTTCTTTCCTTCCTTTTTCTTTTTTTCTTTCTCCCTTCCTTTCCCTTTCTTTCTCTCTTTCTTTTTCTCTTTCTTCTGCTATCCTTTCTTGTTTTATTCTCTTTCTCCCTTTGTCCCTTTCTGTCTCTTTCTCTCTCTCTCTTTCTTCTTCCTGCCTTCCTGTCTTATTTTCTCATTTTAAAAAAGCTTCCTAAATCCTGATGTTACACTTCAGGGTTGTGAGAAAAGGGACTCTTTCGTTCATCTGAAAAGTTGTGGCTTGAAGGAGGAAGCTCACCATTTGAAACCGATTGCCAGTTCTAGCATAAATAGGTTCTGTACAGAAATTTCAGATAAGGATACAAATTAAAATGGCACAAACCAATCAAAACATTTCTTTGTTTATTTGCTTGTTTGTTTAAATGGCTGCTTGTTGTCTTCTGGGAAGGAAGTGATCTTGTCCCACATTTGGAGAACCATGGAAAATTGTTGTTGATCAGGCTCTTGAGTCTTGAAAAGATGGGAAGCATATCGAACAAAGTAGCAGGAAGGAGCAGCCCGTTGGCTGGATTTTACATTCTTTAATCTCCTGGGAGTGTGGAAATTTTTTGTCAACCGAGTAATGAAGGGTAAAGGAGAAATAAGTACATTCCAAGCTGATAGAGTTTGTGTGTCAACATCTAGCATGCAGGATCTTAAGAAATTTGTACTTAATCATGAGCCTGGAAAATGCTTTTGCTCAGGGACCAAGAAGCAGTTTAATTCTAGGTGTAGTCTACCTTGTTGGGATATTTAGCATTGTAGAAATAAGATTCAGCAGGATTCTCTACTTTTTGATTACTTTGAACATATTGAGAATAAGCTTCAAGGCAAGAAACAGGTCCTGGATATGACCTCCAATTGGTATCATTTTTTTTGTTGCCACAAAAGTAAGAAAGTTAAATCGTGGCTGAATGTGAAATAATTCATTCTTATCTGATAGTTTTGGAGTGGTGAAAGACTTAAATTTTAAAAAGTGGACAACATGGAATGTACAGTATGGAATAATGGATATAGTTGGTTGCGGCTGAATTAAAAAAAAAACCAGCCCACCACTGGGCTAGGAGAAAAAAACCATTTAATAATGCTATAACAACTTGTGCAAAACTTTACAGCTAATATTATTGGCAAGTACTATTTGCTCTTGAGTGCAAGAGAAAGGGATAGTGAATTTTGTTTACCATGTTCGGTCATTTCCCATTGGCAAACCATCATTTAAAGTTGTAATCTTCGAATGGAAGACAATATCCATTGTGCTGGTTTCTAAATAAGACTATTTTGAGAATTCTCAGATTAGTCACATTTTCATGCTTTATTTTAAAAAGGAAAGTAAGGCTCATCAAGATGAAATAAGCCTACAAATGGAAATCCCTTTACAGAACCAGCATACCCTCAAATCCCGCCTTTGGTGGGCACTATTCTTTTTGGTTTATTTTAATTAAAATGCTGGTTTGCTGTGAAGCAAAATATTGAGTAGCATCAGTATGTTAATAAATTCTTAGAAAGATAAGGCTACTTCTTTCTTGCTTAAAAGCATCCCCAGAGTTTTAGGAAGTGGTATCATGAAAGACTAAAAGGAGTAATATGGAACAAACCAGTTTATCTTATGGTCAACTTACGCTTTCCTAGAAATACAGTATCCCTAACTTGGAAAGACCATTCAAACGTTCTGCCCAGAACAAAATTCCAACCCATGTCTAATGGATGTTTATCAGTTCCATCATCAAATTGCTGTTTCTGGTAATTTTTCTCTAATTTTCCCTCTGGATGGTCAAGATCACAGGATACTTTTATTTATACTCCCTTGTTTAGAAATGTTTTAACTGACTGAGTTTGTCTAGGGTTAGCATTAGGGTTAAGAATCTAGGCTGATTCCTGCTTTTATGTGACTTTCTCTCCTGCTGCTCCCCAGTAGGATTATGTCCTCTGGTGTCTTTCTCAGGGTTACCAATATCATCGTGCTTTTCCAACTTGCATGAAACCTTCCAAAATGTTTCTCTTACTTTAGCCAGTGTGGGTGCAAGCACTGGAAATAATGAATTCATGGGACATGAACAAGTTTCTCCATGCCACTAAGTTCTTCCCCTTGGCTCAGAAATATTGGTGAAGGTGAAGCTAGCAATTGTTTTTCTTCTCAAGTACAAATCTGAAAGTTTGCTAAGGAGATTGACATGTATGGTCCCATAGCTCAATTGAGTGGACCATCGAGAGCAGCAGCTGTAGATCTTCTTTTCATAGTAGAGCTACCAAATACATTTTTGTGAAACTCTAAGAAAACTAGTGTCAAAATACGATATCTGAGCTGTGACCTTTAAGTCAGCCCTGAAATGATGACGAAAATACATATAGAAGGGATTATTTGTAACCCAGAATTGAACTGTGGAGTCCTTGGTGCTCTCTGAGTTTGGTTGTTTTCTTGCAGGCATTTCATTACCCAACTAGGTAATATCATCAGTGCTAGAAAGGAAAGGGGTTTGCTCTCTGTTATATACAAGTGTTTTGCCCTGTCACTGTTGGTGGGAGTGTTGTTTTCTTCTTGGTAGTTCCTTGATTAGGCTGCTCTTTACTGTTTGATTATGTGTCTGAGTTGGTAGTTCCTTGATTGAGGTATTGTTTACTGTTTGATTATTGGTCTGGTATTAATCCTGGTGTTAACCTCTACTTATCTGGGTGTTGATTGCTCTCCGGGACACCAACACCAACAGTTGTATATAACAGAGAGCAAACTCCATTCCCTTTTAGCACTGATGATGTTGCTTAGTTGGGTGATGACTTGTCTGCGAGAAAAAAATCAAGCTCAGAGAGCATCAAGGATTCCACAAAGGTATGTATGGAGATTTGGTCAATTATTTTTCAAAATTATAAACAAGAAAGCCATAATGTCTTACTAAGAAATCTAAATTTCAAAATTCAAATTCAGAGAGGAACTTGCTAAAAAATGATAGACAGGGCAGAATTGTCCCTTCCAGCTCTATTCTGATTGATTGATTGATTGATTGATTGATGGCTGGCTGGCTGGCTGGCTGACTGATTGATTGATTGATTGCCTTCCCAATAATCATTTGAGGATGCTGGTATTAATATTGACCAACTCTTCTTGGATATTACAAAAGGGATTGTGATGGTTGCTGAAAGCTTTTTGGATTCATTGTTTGTATTTAGGATAATTAAAATTAAAAACACTTGGATCCAAAGGAAGTTCTTGGCACAGAAGTCACAAAACCTTGGATCACAATTTGTGTTTTCAGATAGCAAGAATTTTTATTATTATTATAGTTTTAGTTTTTTTTCAGTTTATATGTCCCTTTTTCTTCATGATGTATTGCTTTCCCTCATTTATTTTTCCCCACAGTAACAATCTTGTGATGAAGGTTTTGTAGAGAGAAAGTATCTGGCCCCAAATTACCCAATGGGCTTCCATGGTTGAAGTTGAACTACAATGTGTGTTTCCTCAGTTCCAGTTCAATACCTTAACAAATTGACCACACTGGCTCTCAATTCAAACTCAAAGGGATGGTTGGATCATAATTGTGTGGGGACAAAAGGCTGGGCAGGCTTGATCCCTAGCAGTCTCTTCTTTTCCGATTCAGCAAGCCCACGGCGGTTTCACAGCAACTAATTCTGGTGATCTGCTTGCTTGATGAGCTCTGATGAGCTCAGTTGAGAAGCAATTTATCAAATCACCTGTGTAAAATTCTGCTCCTCCTTCTCATTTTTGGATCTCTGCATCCAATCCAAAGGACAAAGACAGACAAAGTAGGTAATATAGGTGGGGAGGCTCAAACCAGGATCCCTGAAGAGAGAGAGACAGAGAGAGAGAGAGACAAGAGAAAGAAACAGAAACAGAGAGAAAGAGAGGGAGAGAAAAAACAGAGAGAAACACAGAGATAGAGATAGATAGATAGATAGATAGATAGATAGATAGATAGATAGATAGATAGATAGATAGATAGATAGATAGATAGATAGATATTCCAAAACACATGTTGGATAGTGGGGCAGAGCACAGCAAGTTAATAATACTTGTCTAAACTATTGCTTGTTAATAGTTAAATTGTTAAATACGTTCTCCTGAATTATCCTGTCAACTGGCCTCATATTCACACAGCAAAAGATAGGAAAGCACACATCCCAGAGATCAATATCAATAAAATATTATTTTGAGCCATTATACTAAACTCGCAAATATTGCTTTCCAAAAGCATGCAGAACAGCTGCTTTACAGAACATCTTCAATGTTGGAAAAACATTATTTGTAACACATCCAGAAATCTCAGCATTTTATTTGGAAGACAGAGTTCAATTGAAAACTTCAATTCTGCATCTACATTTAGACAAAGAAACTTGGTTGAGTTTTTCATCTGCCTCGATAGTTTATTTATGTAAGTGAATTATTAACATCTTATTTTTCAAACCAACTTTTTAAAGTAGCTCAAAGAAGAAACTATAAAAAAAAACATTACTCTATTAACTGATCCAAATTGGAATTGATGCTAGAGGGTGAAAATTTACTCATCTGTTTAAGGAATACAAATTCCATATTTGTACCTAATCCATTAAATAGACAGCTACAGGATATATATACAGAAGGATATAATTCATTTAGTAACGTGCAATATAAATAAAAGAAGGAGACAGAGGTTTCTTCAGATATGAATAGATGGGACAGGAGTCATTAAATCTCACTCTTTGGTAAAAGGTGAATGCTCTCAAAATTTAATTTAATTAAGGTTTAATTTATATTCTAAGAGGAATATATCTGGAAAAATATTTTCAAAAAATAAATTCTTTGTTTAGAAAAACTGCTATGGGGTTTTTTGATCCTGAGAATATCTTTACAGAAAATGCAACCAGTTAATAAGGCAGGATTTTGTTTTCTGAAGCTGGAGCTATATAAACATGTTTATTTATACTGTAGTATTAATTAAATACAGGAAGCCAACCGCTGTGTCAATTTTCCCAATTGTTGTCAATTTGGGCAACTATATATATACACATACATACATACATACATACACACACACAACAACTTTGGATGACTGGACAGAATTAGAATCAAAATAAACGATATATGGGAAACAGTTTTCAGTTAGTAAGCTATGGAATATAATGTCAAATTAAAGAAGATTTAGCCCTTTTTCGCATGCTAAATTGTCATTATAGGAAAATCCAATTTTATACATTGGGGAAAAGATGGTAATATGGCAAAAAAAATGAATGGAAGTGAGGATATCAACTCTGGATCAACTGATAGATGATGAAAATCATTTTTTAGCTTATGCTGCATTAAGAGATAAATATCATCTATCAGATGATATATATTATTTACAGCTGCAATATTTGTAAAGAACATTGTTTGGACCATTAGCATTTTCAATTTCGGAGGCACCTGAGATATTAGAACTATTTGTTTAAATGTTTTAAAACTTTTTTAAAAAACCTATTATTAGTTTTAATAAATTTTTTGGTATCAATAAATCAGTTTGGTATGTAGATACTAAGAAATGAGTGAAATAAAATATTAGAGTTCCCCATATTGTGTAAGACACTAGGAGAGCATCTTAACGCCTGTAGCAAAAATGTCAATGAACTTCACACTACAATTTATACAACAAAGCATAATATTTAGAATGTATTGAATTCCACTTTATTGTATCGAAAATGACTGAGGCAGCATTCTGCTGGAGTCGTAATAAGGATAATGATTCTTTAAACACATGTTTTTACAAGGTCCTTTATTTGGTGAATTTGGGGAGAAAATGATAGATTATATAAATATAAGTGTGCAACAATTGCTAAAATTTTCACAGGATTATATTTTTTCAATAGCTATGGTTTAGTTAATGTAAACCTGTACTTTAGTTAGGAAAAGCTGTAACACCAGTTAAATAAATGCTTTATATACTGCCATCGTTTGCAAAAGTTTGCAGCAGGTCCACGAAAACTCTAGCTGTTATATCCACCCAGCATATTAAACTTGATTAGCATAGAACAAATAAGGAGTATTGCATGTTAGATGATATCCAGCATGCTTGCTTCAATACTGAATCAACCAGAAAATGGCTTAGGCAAGCTATGTAAATGCAACCATAGAGTTCCTAACTGCCAGCACCTCCAGATAGGGTTTAGGAAACCCCTTTGTATTAACAATTAATAAGTATTAATATTATGTTGAGAAAATACTATTATTATATGATTGCTACTGATGAACATTATTACTACCCTGTTTCTCCAACAATATGGCCTCCCCCAATAAGAAGTCCCAGCATGTTTTATAGGCATGAAGTGAAATTGAGCCCCTCTCCCCAAATTAAGGCCTATATTAAAACATGCGAAATGGGGGGAATGGTGGTGGGGCTTGCCATTGGGAAGTACTTTTGTTGCACATCCGGATATGGTGCTGCCTGTGTTGACCCCAATACGAAGTGCCCCACCAACGCCGAGGTCAACATCGCCGCCCGCCCGCCCGAAGATGCAAGGAGGGGGGAATTAAGTCACCCCCGAAAAGATGGCCTAGCCATTTTTTCGGGGCTCAAAAAAAAATAAGACCCAGCCTTATTATATGAGAAACACGGTATTATGATGATTGCTCAAATTAACTGTAACCAGACAACACACTGTTTATATAGACATTGAAACTGTTGCTCTTTCTTTATATAGTAACAATAAAAATTTAAAAAGAAATTAAAAAAGAAAAGCCCTTTGATTTCTTTCACCAAACTGTCTGAATCTGGGTACTCAATTACAAGCAGTCCTCGACTTACGACCCACAATGGAGACCAACATTTCTGTTGGCTAAGCAAGGCAGTCCTTAAGTGAGTTTTGCCCCGTTTTATGATCTTTCATGGCACAGTGGTTAAGTGAATCACTTCAGTTGTTGAGTAAATTGTTCGGTCATTAAGCAAATCCAGCTTCCCCATTGACTTTGATTGTCAGAAGTCGGAAGCGAAGGTTACAAATGGTGATCATGTGTACCGCACAACACTGCAACTGTCATAAGTACATGCCAGTTGCCAAGCGTTCAAATTTTGATCACATGACCATGTTGCAATGGTCATAAGTGTGGAAAACACTCATGAGTCACTTTTTTCAGTGCTTTTGTAACTTTGAATGGTTACTAAACAGATGGTTGTAAGTTGAGGACTACCTATACACCATTTTCTATATTCAAACAAGATATTGATAACTGATAAATGGATTGCTGCCTCTAGTCAGCTCTGATTCCTACTGATTGCATGGAAGTCCTTGCAGAAGTGGTTTGCTATTGTTTTCCTTGGGAGAATTTTTTTGATTTTCCAATCTAGAGCTGAGAGAGATTGACTGACCCAAAGAAACCCAGCTAATTGCCATGCTTAAGATGAGACTGGAATCTGGTTTTCCTTGTTTCTAGTTCAGCATATCTTAACCACTGTACCATAATGGCTGTCACCCTGTACAAACTAAATGGACTACATTCACTGGCAAATTAACCCACACCAAGCAAACCAGGTTAACATTAACCAAGCTTTGTATCTTGTGCGAAAACAGCTGCTAGTATACAGCTGCTAGTATATATAGCTGTGCGAATACAGCTGCTATCACTGACCTAGATTATCACATCAGCTGAACCAATATAAGGCAGATCCATAGGGAAGATGTTTTTCAGCTGGATTTCAACTGTAGAAATTTCATCCTAGTTAACTTCATTATTGTCAGGTAGGCAAGAAGGGAAACATGACCAGATGAACTATTTCTATTTTATTGTAAGGCTGCATCAACAGACTCTTGTAAGACTGAAAGTACAAGTCTCCAGCCATCCCTTTTTTACAGCCTGATAAGTTATGGAGATTCCTTTCTTAAGTTTCTTTTTCTGCCCTTGTTGCAGCTGTGGCATTCCTTCCTCTTAATCTGATCATTCCCTACCCAGTTTTTCTTCCTCCATCCCCCAAGGTCATTCCCACGTACCACTCCATTTATCTAAGATGAGGTGGAAGACACTCACAAGTAATTTTTTCCGGCAAAATGATGTTAGAACAAAGAAAAGGGCCACATATTGCATTCCAGCCTCTAAAAAGTGCTTCAGAGAGCAAACTCAACACCTGTCTTCAGCATCCTATAAAACACCTGCATCATTTCCTGAGATTGCACAGCCAGTGCAGAGCCATCTTAGAAAAGTGTGACTGTTTTAAAATCTTGCAGCCAGGTATTTCATTCACACTCAAAAGTGCCTTTAGGAGGTCAGAACCAAAGCATTGCACATTCCTTGAGAAGAGGGCTTATTCAACATCTCAAGCATTGTGGGGCAACATTTGCTCTACAGCACACAAATTATTTATAGCCAGAGAAGAGATCACATTGACTGTCTTCTCTGAGATTTTAATGCTCTGCTTATTTACATTTCCAACAAGTGGTGGATAAATCAAGAGGAAGAGTTTTCTTTGAATGTGCTTGAGGAGAAATGTGCTATAACACTTCTAGGATTTGTTGCTAAAGGGGGCTACATCAAGATTATAGAGCTGAGCTAGTCTTTTCCGCTCACTGCTTCTGCATTGTTGCTTGATCCTTCTGACTTAACCTATGCCACTGGGGGACAAAGTACATATTGGCTTGACTTTAAAACATAAGGTGCTTTGGAAGAATTCATCTCTTGGGAACAATATTGTCTGGAAAAATTGGATGGGAAATTAGGGGAAGGATGGTGTCTCCTCTTGACAACAGATTTGGGTAGTATATTCTGATTCGAGCATTTATTTTATATGGCAGTCTCTGACATTTGGAGACTAATGCTTTTTGCCTCCCATAATTCAGGCAAAATAATTTTGTCACAAAGATTTATCACAGTTGCCCAAGGAGATGCTGAAATCCTGCAGCTGCTGAGAGCTACAACTCGCCAGCTTTGTTCATTCAGACCATGAATGCCGAGCAATCGAAAGAGAATTCACTGCCACCGATAAAACGTTGAACCATCCTTTGGGATACCTGGATATTAATCTTAGTTTAGCCATGAGGGTGTACAAACTGTATAATGGGTAGCCCTTAGTCCCACAGCTACGTATGACTCTCAGGTTCCTTTTGGTGGCTCTTGGAGACCACAAGTGCTGAGAACTGTGCTAAGGTGACACCATTTCCTCCCATTTTGTGGTGGGTTAACCATTCTATGTAACTATTCTATGGAGAGGATCAGAACAGAACAACGGAGTTCGAAGGGACCTTCTAGTCCAACCCCTTGATCAAGCAGGAGACCCTATACTATATCAGACAAATGATTGTCCATTCTCTTCTTGAAAACCTCCAGTGTTGGAGCACCCAAAATTTCTGGATGAAAGTCTTTCCATTGATTAATTGTTCTCACTGTCAGGAAATTTCTTGCTGTTCTAGGTTGGTTCTCTCCTTGATTAGTTTCCATCCATTGCTTCTTGTCCTACCTTGAGGTTTGCTTTGGAAAATAGAGTGACCCCCCTCTTCTTGGTGGCATCTGCTCAAATATTGGAACACTGCTATCAAGTCACTCCTAGTCTTTCCTTACATTAAACTAAACATAACCAATTCCTGCAACCGTTCACCATATGTTTTAGCTTCCAGTCCCCTAATCATCTTTGAGTCAGTTGCCAAGTTTATGACTTTTGATTACATGACCATTGGGATGCAGCAAGGATCATAAGTGTGAAAAATAGTCATAAGTCTCTTTTTTCAGTGCCATTGTAAGTTTAAACAGTCACTAAATGAACTGTTGTAAGTTAAGGACTACCTGTACTCTAAGGCACATCAGGTCTCAAGGATGTATTTATATTTGTAGGTAGATTCTGTTAGGTTTTCAGATGAAATGCATGAAGGTTGAAGCAGAAAGGAACCAGTAGAAAGGATATCTTCTGTGTTGAAGGAAAGTGTGAAGCCAATGTGCAGCAATTTAATGAGGTTGACTCAGTTGCTGAGTAGAATAAACAATAAAACATCCCCATCCATCTTATCTTTGGTCCTTAGAAATAGTGAGCTATGATAGTGACAAATATCTGTAGCTCAGGTGTAGGATGAGTGTGGTTTGTTCTCCAAGTTTGTGGGTTGGCTTCCAAACATTTCATTTCCAAGGTAGGAAAATCTTCAGCAGAGTTTAGGGAATGTCAGTGTTCTTTTGGTTATAAAGGCTTTGTGTGGTCAATAGGTCTTGTAATGGTGAGGTCACATCACACCCACAATCAGAGGTGGTATTCAGCAGGTTCTGACCAGTTCTGGAGAACCAGTAATGGAAATTTTGAGTAGTTTGGAGAACCGGCAAACACCACCTCTTACTGGCCCCATCCCCATCTATTCGCTGCCTCCTGAGTCCCAGCTGGATTGGCTTGGTCTTCTTTGGTTGTCCTGCACAGGAGAACAGAGCTGGAAAGCAGGTTAGTGGGGGTGGGGAAGGAATGGGATTTTGCAGTATCCTTCCCCTGCCATGCCCACCAAGCCACATCACACCCATCAAGCTACTCCCAAAGAACCTGTAGTAAAAAGATTTGAATCCCACTACTGATCACAAGGCCCATCACAAGACCCTCACCTGACATGACATTCCCATCACAAGACCTACTGATCACACGAAGCCTTTATAAGCAGAATAACACCGACACTAACATTCCCTAAATTTGGCTGAAGAGGTCACCTAGCCTGGTAACAAAATGTTTGGAAACCAACTCACAAATGTGGAGAATAAACCTCCACTCTCAGGGTAAGCTACAAATACATCAACACTATCATTTCATAAATGTGAAAATGATATGTGAACCCAGGCAGCCTTATGTGCACTGCCAACATTAACTTGCACCAGGTTTCCAGAAAACTTTGAGGCTCCAACATAGGCCCTGATGTGGGTCCACTATAGCACATGTTGAGTCACTTTATTTCAATAAATTTTCCAATTTACAATATTCCAAAACAGGGATGTGCATTCTTCTAGCTGAATTCCAATTTCTGGCATTCTTGGATTGGTTCCAGACTTGCTTTACAATGTGTGTATGTGTGTGTGTGTGCGTGTGTGTGTTTGCATACATGCTGTGCTTTTACTTAGTCTTACAGGTAGTCCTCAACCTATGACCACCACTGAGCCCAAAATTTCCATTGCTAAGCAAGACAGTAATTATGTGAATTTTGCCCCATTTTATGACCTTTCCTGCCACAGTTCTTAAGTGAATTGCTGCAGTTGTGAAGTTAGTCACATAATTGTTAAGTAGATCTTAACAAAGTCAATCCCCATAGACTTCACCTATCAGAAAGTTGCAGAAGGTGCCCCGGGACACTGGAACTATCATGAATACAAGCCAGTTGCTAAGTGTCTGAATTTTGATCATGTGACCACAAGGATGCTGCAATGGATATAAGTGTTGTCATTGCAGTCATAACTTTGAATGGTCACTAAAGAAAGGGTTGTAAGTTAAGGACTATCTGACTTCCACCCCCTGCCTGACAAAATCTTCCCAATGACTGGGGATTCTTCCAGTGTTACTTTCTTTCAGATAAATTTAAAGCAAACATTTGTTCAAGCTGTCATTGACTCCTGGCAAGTTTTATATTTGATATATTAGATAGGGAGGGAGGGAGGGAGGGGGAGAGAGAGAGAGAGATGATAGATAGATGATAGACAGATAGACAGACGATAGGTGATAGATAGATAGATGATAGATAGATAGATAGATAGATAGATAGATAGATAGATAGATAGATAGATAGATAGATAGATAGATAGACAGATAGATATAGATAGTTAGATATATAGATAATATAGATAGATAGATAGATAGATAGATAGATAGATAGATAGATAGATAGATAGATAGATATTCTATATATAGAATATAATTTATATACATATAGACATGGTTTACTATTGCTTTTTACTAATACAGAGTCTTTGACTTACATCCACAATGGGAGACCAGAACTGCCATTTTCATCCAGGGTGGCTGTTAAGTGAACCATGTCCAATTTAATGATCTTTCTTGCCATGGTTGTGAAGCGAATCTCTGTCAGGGCTCCAACAAATCTACCCTCATTCAAATCAAAAGTCTCTAGCTGCATCTCAGAGTAAAGAAAATTGATTTATTAGAGGTTGCCATGTTGGCGTGTGGCTGGGTGCAGCCAATAGTAAATTACATCGTACATTTCCCCCTTGACCCTGGTCTTTCCCCCACCCCCTGGGTGTGTCTTCTCCAATGGGACCCATCCATCTCCAAAAGTCATCCATCATGCTCTCCAATAACCTTATGCTCCGACAACTTTGGGCTACTGGGGTGATTATCTAGGCATTTCAAGAATGTCTTGTTTTCCCCCACTCATTTTTTCTGGCAGCTAAAAAAAACAAAGGAGTATCTTTTTAGTTGACATTCAGCTCCCCTCACTTCCTGAAGGTGACCTGTACAGTTGTTAAGTGAATTGTACAATTGTTAAGTGAATCCAACTTCCCCCATGAATTTTGTGTGTCAGAAACCAGATGGGAAGGTCACAAATGGTTATCACATGAGCCCTGGATATTGCAACCATGGTAAATGCATCTGGTTGCCAAGCACCCAAATTTTGCTCATCAAAATTGTGGGCATGCTATGACAATTGTTAGTACGAGGACCAGTTGTAAATCACCTTTTTCACTGCCATTATAACTTTGAATAGCCACTAAATGAATGGTTGTAAGTTGAGAACTACTTGTATAGGTGTTGGTGTTGTATTTCATTTCCCACCTAGTTTACAACCTTGGCCTGTCCCAGTGATCCCTTATCCAAATATTAACCAGGTTTGACCTTGCTTTGCTTTAGTGGATTTAAGCTTTGAAGCTAATTCTTTCTGACATGGGAAAGAAACAAGAGAAAGAAAAATAAACAAAGTTTCTTACCTAAAAGCTCTGGCCTTCTAATCTATTAGATTAAAAATAAACAAATTCATTTATTTCTGCCAAGGGAGACTTAAGACTCTAATTTAAGAGAACAAGCTGATGGCAGCTTATTAAAGAAGCGTACTAGGCGTGGTAGCCATGAGAGCGTCTGCTTCTGAAAATCCAAGATTAACCTCTTCCTCATCTGATGCCCAATACAACTGGAATATTAAAACGCCCTAGTTAGATTACAGAATTGGAAGGGACCTTGTAGGACATCTAGTCATGCTATTTTCCAAGGCACATGAAGGCCAGACAAGGAATAATGGATGGAAACTGTCCTTTTTTGCATCCACTTCTGCAATTATGCTTCATGTCTCTGACCTCTTTGTGAGAGATGTTCTGTCCTACAACTGCTGAATGTCTGATTTGGGAGCTGGGACTACAGAAACATTAAACATTGACCAAGTCTTCCAATGCCTGCTTATTTAGAAGATCACCCATAGAGTGTCTGTATTCTGGCATGGCAGTGGTTGATGAACTAGCTTGTTTTTACAAAGAGAAGGCAAAACCGAATCAATTACATCTGTGGAGAAGGACATAAAGAAAATTTGCTATGGATTTCTGTCAGAAAGTCTGAGCGATCTTCCAAAACTGACCTCAGCATGGTGTAGACCGGAGCACTGAAAAGACTTCACTAGTAATGTCTGCCTTCTTTTGATCATACATATATGGCAAGGCAGATGTTTGGGAAAAGAAACAACATCTGAAAATCAGCATATATTTCTGAAAGTTGCGCGTGAAAAAGCATGCATTACATGCTTTTAAATTTTTAAAAGCATGTATTACTGGTATTAAAAAAGCCTACTTTGGAGACATTTAGGTTAAAATACCTGCCTTTGAGTGATTTGTGTAAAAGAAAACAATGGGAAATTCGTACTCTAAAAACATTAGAGGAAATTGCTTTAAAAATTGGGATGTGTTATATTACAAACCAGGTAGTTTAGGAAAACTGCTGTATTTTGTGAATGGCAGATGCTTTTTTTTTTTTTAGGTAGATATAAAACTACCTTCTGGAATCAAATACAGCAGAGATGGTATTCAACAGTTCTGACCAGTTCTGGAGAACCGGTAGCGGGAATTTTGAGTAGTTCAGAGAACTGGCAAATACCACCTCTGACTGGCCCCACCCAATCTATTCTGTGCCTCCTGAGTCCCAGCTGATTGGCTTGGTCTTCTTTTGTTGCCCTGCACAGGAGAATGGAGCTGGAAAGCAGGTTAGTGGGATCAGGAGGGAATGGAGATTTTGCAGTAATCTTCCCCCAGGAGTGGGGAGGGAATGGGGATTTTACAGTATCTTTTTCCTGCCATGCTCACCGAGCCACGTCCACCATGCCACGCTCACAGAACCGGTAGTAAAAAAAATTGGAATCCCACCATTGAAAAACAGCCTTCATAATTCAAATATTAAAACAGAACATTGGTACTATATTATACAGCCATATCTCTAGATCAGCATGTCATCTAGAGTAAAATACTTACCTTGGTCATTCAATATCTGATCTATGATCTTCTATCAACATATTTATTTTTATCCGGATCTTTTAAATGTCTCTTCTATAAAGGTAACCACAATATTGTTTACAGCATTGTAAGCTGATATTGGTTGCCCACCCATATATTTGGACTGTCGCACCTAGGTTTAACTACACAATCCATAATGGAAGGGTTACCTATTGATTGATTGATTGATTGATTGATTGATGGGTTTGGTTTGGTGTATATAGCTGTCCATCTTACATATGTCATTTTGGATGACTTACAAGATTAAAATACAAGAAATGACCCCCGAAATTAAAAAAAAAAAAACCATGCAAGTATTAAAATATTAATATAGTTTAAACGGTGCCATATTATCAATGGAAAAGCACAAACAATTCAAGAATAATATAAGTATTTATAAGCTCCACACCACCACTAACTGATGGCAGAGCCATATTTTCAGGGTTTTCTGGATGGTAAGCAAGGTTGGGGCCAATCTGACCTCAGGGGAATTGAGACTTGCAAGATTGTTCTCAGCCCTCCAGGGTAGACCAAACTTGGAAGCCAAAAAGACCCATGAGGTAATATTAGTTTGATTATAAGATTATAATAACAGAATCTTGTAAGTCTAAACCTGCTTCCCCTTTCTGTCCCTTTACGTTCATGAGAACTAGGAGGGTTAGGTCCATGATGCTTTCTTAAATTATATTCTAACATGTTTCTTTTATCTGACCATTGTTTTAGTTGTGGCTCTTCTCCCTGTTCCTCAAGGTTATGGTTCACCTTGTGAGGAGATCCAGACAAGAAACACAGCCCAGAGTTCTGGCACTATCTTTATTCTAAGGCTCCATTAACAGAATCTTGCAAGTGTGAAAGTATCCCCTCTCCTCCCTCTCTTTTAGTCTCCTGCAAATGAGGGAAAGTCCTTTCTGAGAACCTTTGCCATCCGTCTTCCTTCAGGCTCAAATTTCATTTGTAAGACTGTTGTCTAGGCTGCAACTCTTCTTCCTGTCTCTCAAGGCCATCCCCACATACCATTACAGGTCTTCCTTCCCATTACATTGGCTTCTGTTCCTTAGATCAGTCGAACTTTCCTGCTTGCCTCAAGAAGACGTAAAGCAGGGGTGTCAAACTCAAAGCCTGTGAGTGGAATCTGGCCTGTGGGTGCTTAGATCTGGCCCATGGGGGTATCCTG